>NW_007727788.1:304949-317627 GCF_000696425.1 Galeopterus variegatus
TTTTTGTCTTTTTCGTGACCGGTAAGGGGATCGCAACCCTTGGTGTGGTGTTGCCCACACCGCACTCAGCCAGTGAGTGCACCGGCCATCCCTATATGAGATCCGAACCCACCGCCTCGGCCCAGCGCCGCACTCTCCTGAGTGAGCCACAGGGTCGGCCCAACATCTAAATTTTTAATCACAAATGTAAATAGTCACAAAGGATGTAATTACTCATAAATTGAAAAATTTGATGTTTTAAGTTAATACTCATCCAATTAAAGGTTACATCAAGACACTTTGTCAGAAATTAAATCTCCTTTTCTACCTGGATCCTCATTTTCATTCCATCTCCCCAGTACTTTGTACGCATGAAAGCCTTTTACTGGTCATATCATTTTTCTCTGCAACTAAAACATGCATATAAATCGATAGTTGTTTTAAAATTTCTTATATCCCATAGGCCTCTGAGCATTAGAATTTTTTTCTTCTAGGTCTATGGTTATTATTATTAGCTTGTATATCAATGGGTAAAATATACTTGTAATTTGAACAAATTACAGATTCTATTCCTATTTTTTCATTTTAATGATGTAAGTACTAAGGAATCTTATTCACATAAATAAGTAGATGGAAATGGAGGTTTTGCTGAAGGAATGTCACTTAATTCTTTTAAATCCTTCCCAGTTGTAAGCCAAAAATCACATAGTGGTCTTTCATTTAAAGTTGTCTGTAAGTCTTTCAATTATGTTGAACGAAAAGAATTGGGAACCACCTGATTTGGAAAAGGATTTGTCATTTGATATTCAAATTCCTCACTTTCTCAACAGCAGTGTGATTATTTCAAATTGTTCTCTTCAGTTTGATCTGGAGGTCTTACACTCCACTGTAAAATTAAAGTGGACGAGACATGCCTTTGTCCATGGGGTCAGGTTGCTGGTAGGTGATCGTTAGGGGGACAGTGGGAGAGGAGGCCATGGGCCCTTTATCTGTCAGATGAATGTAGAACCGAGTTGTTATGGAGTCAGAGATTTTGACTTTGAAACCATCCACAGCCATGTCCCCCTTGGAAAGTCTTTTGTTTACCCCCCTGAAGATGTTCATATTCTAATTTGAAGCCTACAGGGGTATGTGAGGCCAGAGTTCCGGTGGGGGTGGGGTCACCACTGTAATGCAGATGAGAGTTGGCCCGCATACAACTTCCAGAGCCACAGAGCAGATGAGGAAGAGTGTGAGCATGGAGCCATGAGGATTCACTCCAGGGGCCCAGCAGGAGAGGTGCACGATCCAGCAAATCCAGTGAGGCAGCAGCGTGGTCTTGTTGCAATGGCATGGAAACCTAGAGAAGGAAGCGCCCTGAGAAAAGGGGGTGATTTGTTGTGCTAAAGGCTTGTGCGAAGTCAGATGACCTCTTGTGTTTGGCAGCCTTGAGGTTCCTCGTGGGGATAGCAGCTTAGGTGAAGTAGGCCGGGGAGAGAGTGGAAGATGAGAAAGCAGGACAGTGACTGTAGACAATTTTTTGAGACCTTTTACGGTAAAGGAGAACGTAGGCGTGGAGCAGTCTCTGGAGGGGAGGACACGGTGGAGGTGGAAGTGAAGATGGAAGGTGCTAGCATGTATTTGAACAGCAAGAGAATGAGCCGAGAGAAAGGGAGAAGTTGATCCAGCACAGGAGGGGACGGGGAACTGCTGGGGATTCCTGTGGGAGAGCGAGAGAAGGGCGAGGCTCGGGATGAACCTTCCAGAGGTGCAGGGCTGGGGCCTGGGAGGGCGCTGGAGCGAACAGGCAGCTGAGAGAGAGCCCCTGTCTTCCCTTCTTGTTCCCAGGAGGCTGAGGTGAGGGCACCAGCATCGTCTGAGGCAGAAGTGCGGGGAAGGAGGGAGGAAGTGCGGAAGGTTGGACGGAGAGCAGGGAGGGCGCATGCCAGCGCTGCAGAGCACTGCGGAGTGTGCACATTGCTTGTCATGGGGACTGGGGAGGGGGTGACCAGGCGGAGTCCAGGGATGTTCTCATTCGTGTTCTTTGAGTTGCAGGTGAGCGTCGCACTGGGCTGCGCCTACCGTGGCCGGACCATTGCCTTTGCCAGCACCTTTGCTGCCTTTTTGACCCGAGCATTTGATCAGATCCGGGCTGGAGCTCTCGCTGAGATGAACGTCAACCTTATCGGTTCCCACTGTGGGGTGTCTGTTGGTACGAGTTCTGAATGCCATCATCTCGATAACCTTTCTCCTTTACAGAGAGTAGCATGGGATCTGTTGAACCATGAACTGACTTATGGTTCCACAACGTTTGGTTATTCATGACTTTTTTTTTTTTTTTTTTTTTTTAATGACCGGTAGAGGGATGTTAACCCTTGACTTGGTGTTGTCAGCACCACGCTCTCCCAAGTGAGCCACGGGCCGGCCCTTATTCATGACTTTTTTAACAAGTCATACTGTGTTTTAAAAGTCTCAGACACTCTGGAGAACTTCTGAAGCAAATCTCTTGGTGTTACTGTGAAGTGCCCACTTACAGTCATTAAGAAACAATTGTTTGTCCTGAGTGCCTCTTGTGTGGGGAGCTGTGTACTGGATCTGAATAGGGATAATACAGAGTCACCGGATTTTTCCCTGCCCTCAGGATGGTCACAGCGTAACTGGGGAGAAGCAGCTGGGCAGAGGAGAGGCAGGGGGTTTGGAGCAGCCGGACAGTCTGCTCAGGTGGAGTGGGCGCTGGGATCGCCATGCACACCTTCGTGCTTCGGGCGGTGGGGACCCTTGAGGAACATGTGCAGGGACATAACAGCCACGGTAGCAGTGTTCCCCCGGCAGGGTGGACTAGAAGGCAACCATAGGAAACAGCGAGGGACTGGTATAAAGGTGTGCATTAGAAAATTACGGGAGGATCTGAAGAGAGGAGTAAACGTTCCTAACAGATGGAGGGATCCAAAATTGTGTGAAAAGAAAAAAAAGTCGCCAGGAGTTACTCCCCTGTTAGGGAAATGTCAGGGATTCGTGTTCGTGAATGACAGAAATGAGGACGTGGGAAAGATGATGAGTCACCTGACTTGCCTGCCGTGGGACAGGTCATCTAGGTAGATGTGACAGCTTCCATTTGCTGCTAGACTGCTGATGATGCACATTTGGGAGTCATCTGAGCAACTCCCTGAGAGAATGAGACTGGATAAGAAGGTTCTGGGTGGAGCTGGGAGATCAGGCCATGTGCATGAAGCTGAAGGCGCAGGTGGTTGCCCAGGGAGAGAGTAGAGTGAGGAGAGCAGCACTGCAGGGGGGGCCTGGCAAAGGGGCCAGGAGTCCTTGCCATCAAGTTAGCTATGTGGAGAAGGGGCTCTAAGTCCAGTCCAGAGAGGAGCTGGGCTTCTGAGGTTAGACAGTTGTTCTAGGCAACGCAGTTGCACAGGGATGGACCCCTTCCTGGCTGAGAAGAGCTCAGCTCAGTGTATTTTGGGATTTCTCTTTGCACAGTGTTTCTGTCCAGAAACTCTGCTCGCAAATACACCCAAAGGCATCCTTAGTTACAATAGCACCACCAGGGTGCCCCAAAGGTGTGTTAAGCTCATCTACTTTGAAGGCCTGGAGAAATGAGTAAAACCACACTTCACGCTGATGTAGACAATGCAGAAGAGCAGAGAAGGAAAAACAAAGCCTCAGGGGACCCTCCTTAGGAGAAGAGGCTTGGTGGGGCCCGCCCAGGCCACCAGTTCTTCAAGAAGAGAGCATTAAGTCAATTGGGACCATAGTGCCCAGTGACAGGTCAGTTTGTTGATCTGAAAGGTTGGGAGCTTAACCCAAAGTGTTACAGTGAGATGTCAAGGGAGGTAGGTGTGCAGAAGTTCAGTTTGAATGATGAGTTATGTGCACGTTGTAACTGGGCCATTTTGTAAAGCTCTGCTGCAGTTTTGGGCGCCTTGCGGTAATAAGAGTTGTTGATCCTCTCGGGGCGGGGGGTGGGGTAGAGGGTAGGTTCCTAGTGGGGTTGTGCTCACGTTTTTATTGTGCTCACGTGGCTTTCTCAGGTGAAGATGGCCCCTTGCTGATGGCCCTGGAGGATCTGGCCTTGTTCCGAGCCATCCCCAACTGCACTATTTTCTATCCAAGTGATGCCGTCTCCACAGAACGTGCTGTTTATCTGGCGGCCAGTAATAAGGTACTTATGGGGCACTGGTTCAGAAAATGCTTCTGGGCTCTGCTACTAGTTTGGTACTGATGGTTGGGTTTTTTCTGATTTTTTTTTCAGCATAAAAGTAATATTTATTATAGGAAATCTTGGTCTTAGAATTCTTTCCAAAAATATGACCTTTACAGAAACAGGTGATTATGCACATGAACATATTTGCATTGTAAGATACTCAAACAATACAGAAGGAAACTGAACGAAACCTGACAGCCTCATTCGGGGCTAAGCACAAGAAACGGAGCCCTCCGGGTATTCTAAACAGGAAGAGGTTTCACGAAGGGTGCCGATGAAGTCACAGGAGTGAGCTCCAGGCAGGGTCCCAAACGATAAAAGTGTTGGGCTGACATTGACGCTGCCACCACTGAGATTGTCAGACTTAAGACACACCCTACTTGCTGCAGCCAGGGACAAAGAAGCCATGCTGCTGCCGCCACCACCTCTTGACATCCAGAAAGCTGGAGAGCGGGTGGGAGGACATTACTGCAGACGGACCCCAGGTTTCTAGGCCCTGGCTTGTACTTAGAAGCAGCTAAGAAGGGCAAGAGTGTGGCTTTGGCCTCACTCCTCCTGAGATGTCAGGCAAGGGCATTAGATGGACAGAATCAAATTCCTATCTAGAAGCTAGTTGTAAGGGGGACTAGGGAACGGAATCATGTAGTCTTTATCGTCCCAATTTCTCCAACTAACGCTCACCAGACTCCTCTCTCCACCCGCAGCCATGTCCCCTGCACAGGGAACCCTGGGCACAGTTGGGTGTATCGTGCAAGTTCCCTTTCTAAACATTTATAACACATATAGACACTTTGGCTTTTTTTACTTGCTATATCTTGGATATTGTTTTGTTTTATGATTTCATAAATGCCATCGGATTCTATTCCTAGAATGATCGTGTGGTGTAGGCCTGCATCAGAATCCATGGAGCGCTTATCCCTCACTCGAGTGTGTGCTTTGTTTTTAGTAAAGTGTTCAGTTCTCCTTTCCCCCCAATTTTTTTTTTTTTTAAAGTTTATTAGTTTTAGATTTTCTCAACTGTGGCTTGGGTTTTCATTTATGCCCTAGGGAATGTGCTTCATTCGGACCAGCCAACCAGAAACTGCAGTTATTTATACCCCCCAAGAAAAGTTTGAGATCGGACAGGCCAAGGTAAGGATTTGAGTTCTTCAGTGCTATCCAGTATCATTTCATGTGAAGAGAACTACTCTACATCTAGCACAAGGTATCCCCATAACAACTTGAAGGCACTTCAGTGTATTGGCTGTAATGTATCACAGCTTCAAGCTAAACGTAACAGAAACTATTTCAAATGAATAATAGATGTTAGGTTCAGATTTTCCATATCTAAGGCTGGGAAGAAAAGGTAACATGAACCATCTTGGCATTGGAAATTCTGTGGCCCCGAGGCTGGTTTTGCACACAGGATATATAGCCTTGCCCATGATCCTGCTGTTAAAATCAGATTGGTATTGCCGAGCACTTCCTGTGTCTGATGCTTTCACAAAAGCCCTGAAAAGCTGGGATTATCAACTCTGTTTGTAGATGAAGATCAGAGAAGGTAAGCAGCTTGCTCAAGGGTTCACAGCTTGTGAAGATTCAGGCCCAGGCAGTGAGGCCAGCCGATCTGGGCCTGCACACCAAACTGTCCACCTGCTGTTCTGCCTGCCTCTCAGGACTATGCATGGGGAACACCAGAAAAGTCTATAGGAAAAAATGAGTGATTCTACCTATCACCTAGTGAGTGAGGCGTACGGACATTTTGCCATGTTGTGTATGTGGACACTTGAGATCATACTGTGTGGAAAAGTTGTGTGTTCGTGTGTGTTTACACAGTTGAGATCATACTGTGTGGAAAAGTTTTATGTCCTGCTTTTATCTCTATTAATGCCATTAATAGTTCTCTTAAATATATGAAATACCTATAGCCACTCTTGAAGGAGCAACAGGTAACATCCAACTTGATTGTTGAAGGCTAGGCTGCTCCAAAATTCATAGTTGCTAGTACTGAGAGTAACTGTGTCTTAGTTCTAATGAACATAGTGCCACAATAAAGCAGGTATTTCCAGAACAGTCCACCGTGTGCCATCAGGTAGCTAGAAAACATCACTTGAGTGGAAAAGGTATAGTATTCACCTTTAGGGTTAACTACAGGCTCTATTGTTCTCTGTACTCTCACATTTAATACATTTGGGGGGGCGGGGGTGCCTTGACATTTGTATGATTTGCAAAGCTTTCTTATCTCTCTCCTCTTTTTTTCCCCTAATATTTCCCCTGTCCTGACAAAAAGAAGTAAATTTCCTGATGGTAAAGGATGTGAGTTAAAATTGCATGGCATGGATAATTAAAGTGCTGGGTTTTGCAAAGGGTACATAGATGTCTGTGAATGGAAACGTGTATACGTGTTTATACTTTAAAAGACTACAACATCCTCAAAGAATGGGGTGGTTTACAAACTCCTGAATATCTGTACCATCAGCAGTGGTTCTTAAGCTACAGGGAAATATAGAGAGGGATAAAATGAATACTTCCAGATACCTTTAGTGTGGGTGGCTTTGGAGGAAGCAAAACTATAAAAGAAGCTTGGGAACTCTGTCTTTGCTTATTAGTTTGTTTGCTGGTAAGTTGTTGAGAACGTGAGCTTTGACCTCAGCCTGCCTTGGGCCAGTTCTCCTGCTTTGAGATTCTTTCCTTGGCTGCAGAATGGTCCCGCTACTTCACAGACCTTTAGGGAGGCTGTTAGGATTCTCTGAGCTCAGATATGCAAGATGCTTAATGCAGAGCATGTTGCAGATGCCAGCACATTCCCTGGTAACATGTGAAGTGTGTGTGCCTCAGTAAGCTCTCAAACCCGGCCAGAGGTGGTACATTTCCAGGCTGTTTGGTGGGTGTAAGTTAGGGTACGTATCCATGCTCCAGGGCAGATGGGCGGTAGAATCCCTTCTGGTCTCTCTGCCTTTTACTAATCCACCTTCTTTGACAAAGGGTCATTTTTTGTATTCTGTAAGAACTTAATAATTTAGCATTGTAAATCAAGAGAGAAGGTAGATGAGTTTTTAAAACCAATATAAAGTGGGGTATATCAAAAGGAACGTGTCCTGGGGCAGTCCGGTTAGTTCAGTTGGTTAGAGCATGGTGCTGATAACACCAGGGTCCAGGGTTTGATTCCTGTATCAATCAGCCAGCCACCAAAAAAAAAAGTGTGTCCTGGCTTCTAAGTGCATCTGATTGAGTCCTTTTTATAGTGAACCATTAAGGAGTGAAAACTGTTAGGATTGGGGAATTAGGAGCGTAGCAGAGCACCTCCGTTTTGAGATGTACTCTCTACATAGTAACCACAGCATTTTGTTTTGCTGGTGCTATACCAGGTTGTCCGCAAAAGTGTCAATGACAAGGTCACGGTTATTGGAGCTGGAGTTACTCTGCACGAAGCCTTAGAAGCTGCTGATAATCTTTCTAAAGAAGGTCAGTTGGTTGTGTCCGAACATTGAAGTTCAAGGTGGGGGGAGGTAGAACTTCAGCTACCTGTGTACTTTGGTCTTTTTATTTATATACCCGCATACTCTATTCTAAGTCTGCTTCATACACCTGCTGGTTATTGCTGTATTTCAGATATTTTTATCCGTGTCATCGATCTGTTTACCATTAAACCCCTGGATGTTGCTACCATCATCTTCAATGCAAAAGCCACAGGCGGCCAGATTATCACAGTGGAGGATCACTACCCAGAAGGTGTGTGCAGGCCTTGGGAAGGGTTTTCATTTTGTTTTAATGGGAAGCGATTTTGTTCTCCTTGGTTGGAGATGTGCTGTGCTCTCTTGGTCATCACCTCCAGCCTACCACTTGCCCAACATACCTCTCTGCACGTGTATTAGTATGGAGCCATGCCTGTATGCATTTGTGTGTCCCCAGCAGAGTGCATAGTGCCCAGTCACCAGGGTGGGTCAGTGGCAACACAGAAAAGTGGCTGACCTCAGCATTGTGCACAGGGAGAATTCATGAAAAGCTTGACAGTTTTTGAATTTTGAATGATTAACAGTTTGCCCCACCCCAAAAAGTGGGAATAGTGCCTTGCAAGCAGAGAACACAGCAAATGCAGAAAAGGAGTGTGTGCCAGGAAGAGGGGCTGGGAAGGTCAGGTAGAAGGGTAGAAAGATGTGATGAGTCCCTGACAGCTTTGAGAATCAGCACCACAGATTCCCCCCCCCCATGGATCCCAGGGTGAGAGCAGCCCCTGCTATAGGTGGGGGTGGGAGCAATCTGGAGCCTTGCGGTTCAGTATGAGAGTAGAGTTCTTCATGCCATTTGTAGAATGACTGTTCATAAATCAGTGACTGATGGAAGAATTTCCCCCTGTGAACCAGCAAATTCAAAGGCTTCTATATAATGGGGCTTTAAGGCTGACTAGCTGCTTCAAGAAAAGATCCTCATGTCCCTTCCTTCCCTAGGTGGCATTGGGGAAGCTGTCTGTGCAGCCGTCTCCACAGAACGTGACATCGTGGTGCATCAGCTGGCAGTTTCGGGAGTGCCTCAGGGTGGCAAACCGCAGGAACTGCTGGACATGTTTGGAATCAGTGCAAAACACATCACTGTGGCCGTGAAATGTATTGTAATGGACTAAAGTAGCTTGCCGGCTTTGGTCTGAGAAAAGTAGCCTCTTTATACATTTATACTTGTTCCAAAACTATCCTTTAAATATATACTGCTGTGCTTTGTTCTCTTTAAAGCAAAGCCAGTTAATATCTTTCTTTATTCCCGATTCAGAAGTTCAAGATAACTACTTTTCTTTTAAACCATGGCCGCATATACAGATGTTTCTGTCATTTTCAGTCATTTAAAGTGTTACAAAAATTTAAGTAACAAAATAGCTAACAAAACCACCACCTGATACTGTTTTCTGATAAGACTACAGATAACTGGGTTGAGGATCTGTGTAGAGTTAACAGTTTCTTCAGTGTATTTTGCTTGGAAGTAAAGAAAATGTGACTTGAATTGTATACTTCTGTAGCCCAGATTTTGCAGCACTATAACACCGTGATACATACTGCTGTCCCCAGTCTGAGATTCCATGTGCTGCTGTCCTACCTGCAGCGTCCTGGGTAATGTGTGACTGCAGTTGCCCTGGAGTTCCTCTGATGTTTGCCTTCATCTCCCTTTCACAGTTCAGAGGCTGAGTAGCAGTGAAAGCTGTTAGGATGTCCTGGGTTGCTTGTAGGGACTGTTCTGTGAAGAGATTACAGCTGCTTCTGGTGTCCACACTATTGTTCAAGTCAAGTTAATAAAGCATTTCAAAACTAACGGCTTTATTCAGTCTGTCCTTTCTATATGATTCAGTTTCTCCTTGATAAAGTCCTAAGTAAGGAAGGCACTTCTGTCTAAACCAGAAGGAGAGGGCCGGCCCGTGGCTCACTCGGGAGTGTGCGGTGCTGATAACACCAGGGCCCCGGGTTCGGATCCCATATAGGGATGGCCGGTTCGCTCACTGGCTGAGCGTGGTGCTGACAACACCAAGTCAAGGGTTAAGATCCCCTTACCGGTCATCTTTTTTTTTTTAAAAAAAAAAACAGAAGGAGAGAGAACAATGGCCCCCAGCAGTAAAGCTGGAAAAGGGTAATAGGCTGCGGATGAACCACTCCCTACGAAATAGTGGATGGCCTGAAAAGCCATCCCTGAGCCAACCCCTTCCTTTCAGCTGTGGGCACATAAATTATGTGGCCGGAATACAAGAAAAGTTACCAGCCAGATAGATGGGCCCGAACTTCAAAACTAAATTTAAAATTATACTGGATGTGTCTGGTATGTCACATTTCTTATTTTTATTGCCTTCAATAAGTGGTCATCAGGAGTCTTTGGAGCTGTGACCAGTTTGTCTTAGGAATTGTTCTAGAATGTGTGGTAAAGACTGAAGAACTAGCCTGGGACTAGGAGTTCTCTGGGTCTACTTGTTTATTCCACCCCTTCTAAATCATTCAGCTTGGCCTGTAAATAAAATGAGCATGATTGCTCTATTTCATAAGATTTCAAAATTACTTTGTAAAGGGCCGGCCTGTGGCTCACTTGGGAGAGTGTGGTGCTGATAACACCAAGGCTACGGGTTCGGATCCCATATAGGGATGGCCGGTTTGCTCACTGGCTGAGCGTGGTGCTGACAACACCAAGTCAAGGGTTAAGATCCCCTTACCGGTCATCTTTTTTTTTTTAAAAAAAAAAACAGAAGGAGAGAGAACAATGGCCCCCAGCAGTAAAGCTGGAAAAGGGTAATAGGCTGCGGATGAACCACTCCCTACGAAATAGTGGATGGCCTGAAAAGCCATCCCTGAGCCAACCCCTTCCTTTCAGCTGTGGGCACATAAATTATGTGGCCGGAATACAAGAAAAGTTACCAGCCAGATAGATGGGCCCGAACTTCAAAACTAAATTTAAAATTATACTGGATGTGTCTGGTATGTCACATTTCTTATTTTTATTGCCTTCAATAAGTGGTCATCAGGAGTCTTTGGAGCTGTGACCAGTTTGTCTTAGGAATTGTTCTAGAATGTGTGGTAAAGACTGAAGAACTAGCCTGGGACTAGGAGTTCTCTGGGTCTACTTGTTTATTCCACCCCTTCTAAATCATTCAGCTTGGCCTGTAAATAAAATGAGCATGATTGCTCTATTTCATAAGATTTCAAAATTACTTTGTAAAGGGCCGGCCTGTGGCTCACTTGGGAGAGTGTGGTGCTGATAACACCAAGGCTACGGGTTCGGATCCCATATAGGGATGGCCGGTTTGCTCACTGGCTGAGCGTGGTGCTGACAACACCAAGTCAAGGGTTAAGATCCCCTTACTGGTCATCTTTTAAGAAAAAAAAATGACTTTGTAAAAATAAATTGATATAGGGTGATTTTAGAAAATGCAAATTAGCAAAAAGATTTTTGGCCCCAAATCACAATCTTAAGGTAATCAATTTCTTACACTGCATACAATTTGCTCATTTAAAGTGTACCATACAATGGTTTTTAGTGTACTCAGTTGTGTAACTATCACCACAGTCAATTTTGGAACATTTTTTATCACCCACCCCCTCAAAAAAAAACCCATACCACTTATTAGTCACTTCTCATTCTCTCATCCCCTGGTGACCACTGGTCTACGTTCTTTTTGTATGGATCTGCCTTTTCTGGATATTTCATATGAATGGAATCATACCATATGTGGCCTTTTGTGTCTGGCTTCTTTCACTGAGCATGATGCATTTGAAGTTCATCCATGTAGCCTGTGTCATAATTTCATTCCTTTTTATGGCCAAATAATATTTTGTTGTATGAATATACCACATTTTATCTGTTCATCTGCTGATGGATGTTCGGGTGGTTTCCACTTGTGAATAGTGCTGTTCAGAGCTTTCACATACACAGGATTGTGTGTAGATGTATGTTATTACTTTTCCGGTACCTATATACAGCTAGGGGCGGAATTGCTGGGTCATATGGTAGTTGTGTTTACCGTTCTTGAGTGTGAGGTTTGTGTGTACATGTTTAAACAGTTTTGTGAGGAGTAAATGAGACAGTGACTGAAGGTGCTGTGCAATCTGAAGTATTACATGCGAGGGTACTTTAAAAAGTTCGTGGAAAAAGAAAATTTAAAGATAATACAAATCTTTTGAAGTAGCCTTGTACTACAAGCCATTAACACAGACAAGCCAAAACGTGGGTGGCCCTGCTTGGTTGTATTTGGGTGTAAAACGGCAGATTTGGTGATAACTATAGTGGCAGCCCAAATGGAGCCATGATAAAAGTGCAATTCCTAAAGGCAGGAAAGAGCCCCAAAGCCTCAATTCAGGCCTCCTAGGAGGTGCTGGGCAGAGACAGTCGGACAAATGGAAGTATAAGAGGGGCTCAGGAGCCAGGGTCACAGAAGGGAGTGAGCCCTGTTGCCAGCTTGGCCAGTCTAGCTTCAGTGTAGCCAAGGTGTCATAGGTGATGGGGTCAGACGCACTGTAAACTCGTGGAGGCGCTGAAGTGTGAAAGTTCCTTCCTTGTTCGGGGGCCTGGTAATGAAGGCCGGTGGAAAATGCCATGCACCCCGGCCTTTGGCGCCAGCGCCGTCGGCCCCGAGTGCACCTGATGTCTACGCGCCGCCCTGGGAGGATTCCTCCCATGGAGAAGCTGTGCAGCAGGGACTCTGGAGCCACGCTACCTGGCTTCAGTCCCCAGATCTGCTGCTGCTTGGCCGTGGGACTTTGGGTCACTAGATAGTGATGGTAGTGCTGATGAGGGGTGACAGTATGTCATGGGCTGTGGTCGGTATGTTAGAAGTGCCATCTAAATAGTCCCACTTAGACCCGCCCTTGCTACCTGGCCGGTTCCGATCTCCAGCCGCGCCCTCGGCCGCGCCGGGATCCCGGCTGTTCGGCCCCGTCGGGCCCCGTCGGCCCCCGCACGCTCCTTCCCGGCCTCGCTGGGCCTGTGGCGGGCTCGGCGGCGAGTCCGACCCGCCTTCCTTCTCCCTTTCCCCCTCCTCCTCTGCAGCCCTGACTCTTCGCCTGCTC
>NW_007727788.1:318627-324748 GCF_000696425.1 Galeopterus variegatus
CCGCTGGCCGTCGCGGAGGGCGCCGACGGGGCCAGAGCGAAAGGGCGCCAGGCTGGGGGCGGAGGCGGCACGGGCGCCACGGCGGACAGCGGTGAGTGCCTCCCACCTCCAGGGCCGGGGAGTCTCCGCACGGAGTTCCCCCACCCCGCACGCGCGCCACGCACCCACGCCCAGGGCAGTGCCCACTGATTGGGGGACATCATGAGGGCTTCTACCTGTCCACTGGGGTACCTTTCCCTGCCAGGCCCAGTTTGGGATTAGAAGAGCTATGGCATGTGGATTCAGGAAACCTGAAATGATCCTTCGCACATGGGATTGCCGATTTGCATTAGGAAGAGAAGCAAGCAGAGTTACCAAACACTTAGAGCAGGAAGCCAGGCATGCACCAGGTGGTATGCGGGCTGAGAGGAGAGATGCCCTCCCTCTCTTGCTGTGTATTGATCCTCCTGGAGCATGCTGAGATTGGACCCTAGGTGTGGGTCTAATGGCAACAGGAGATTAATTGTGGAGGGCCTCGAGGGTAATGAGTGCCCTTGCAAGGCTCCTGCCCAAGTAAAGTTATGACAGAGGTCTCCAGCAAAGGAACACCAGACAGCAGAGGTCAGGCCACTCCCACTGGCAAGGGATGATCAGAGGAACTACAGGCTTCCTGAGTCACAGCTTCAACTGAGGCCAACCAGATGTCCCCATTCCAGGTGTCCGGGTCCCATTCCTCCACAATCACTGCCTACATTTCACATGAGACACATGGAGAAGCTGGGAATTCAACACAGGGGATTCTGTAACCCTAACGATTACACTGTGTCTGCTTGTCAGAACTGTCAGCCCTGCAGGTAGGAGGAGTAAGAGAACTTTCCTGGCTGTCCTGGGAGCCCTCTGGTTTTCTTACTGTGACTTGAGCTGAGAGTTAAACAGCGTGAGCTCATCATTTCTTCACTGTACATGGTCAGGTACAGTCACAAGAATCATCCCACAGCACGGTCCTCATAGCAATTGCAAGGGCCATGACAGTCAGGTGCACCAGTGACTTGAACTCGCCAGGCACTTGCTTCAGTTCACCCATCATCCCAATCAGCCAAAGGAAATAGGTGGATTAATTGCGAGGCCACTGCAGGCCACGGGTGACTTGTGCTCCACTTCTCTTGACAAAATGCTCGGCCCTGCACTAAAGCCCAAAGCCACGACCAGACTAATCCCAAAACTCCATGTTTGTAGGGCCTGTCTTCTGGGACCATTCCCAAGACCAATTCTGGACCAGCCAGGGCCCAGTCAGGGGAAAAAACAAACAAAAAAACATAGCAAGTATCTCAAGAGAGGGAATTTAATATAACAGTTGTTTACCCAGGGGTTGTAGGGCTGAAAGTACAAAAAGGGACACTAAAGTAACAGAGTTGATAAAGGAAGAAGCTACTATCCCTAGCACAAAGAGAAAAAAGAAACAGGTTGGGGTTGTCGGGATCCTAGAAGCAAGCACGAGGGGCACTGAAGACCTAGGGCTCATATCACTGAGGAGGGGCTGCTGCCATTGCTCAGGGGAGGAGGAAGAATCATTAGGAAGAGGGAGAACAGCGTAGGGGAAATTACCCTGGCCTCACCTTCCAGTTCACGAAGTCAGTCTTCAGCGCCATCTATTTGTTGTTTAATCCATCGGTTGAGATTTTTATTTTAATGACTATGTTTTGTTTGTTTTTTACTGCTAAAAGTTCCATTTGCTTCTTTTTCAAACTTGCTTGGAGTTTTGTTTTTTTGTTTTTTTTGGTTTTTTTTTTGTCTTTTTTTCCGTGTCCGGCAACGGATCGCAACCCTCAGTGTTGCCCCCGTACCGGACCCGGGACCGGCGACGGGATCGCAAGCCTCGGCGTTGCTCCCGCGCCTCGCTCAGCCAGTGAGCGGGAGCCGGTCTATACGTGGGATCCGAACCCTGGGATCCGAACCCTCGGACGGGAGCGCCGCCGCGCTTCCCAAGCGGCGCACTATCCAGTGCGCCACCGGGCCGGCCCTTGCTTGGAGTTTTAAAATCATTCTTATCTTTTGATTCCTTGTGTCTCAGAGAAGATTGAAGATCTGAGGAGCGAGAGTATGAGGCATCTGAGTAGCTTCACATCACAATAACACAAATAATTGGTAAACATTCATGAGACTCGCTCTCTGATCTCATGGTCATTCAAAGGTCAGTGTTTGTAATGTTCACCATGGTCACGCACAGAGGAGGATGGTGGCTCTCCTTTTTTTTTTTTTTGTTACCCTCCTCCCTTTTTCCTGGGATGGCCTGAGGCCTGAGGGATATTCTGGACAGGCTCACCTCTGACTCCTTCCCAACTGAGTGGGGAATCTCAGAGGGAGGGAGGAAGGGAAGAAAGGAGCTGCAGGCAGTAGAGCACAGCTAGGAAGAGAGAGGTCAGGCTCTGGAGCCCAGCTCCCTGATCCACACCCTGCCTCTGTCACTTGCCAGCTACTGATTCTGAACAACCTACTTACCCCTTCTGTGTCGTGTTTCCTTCCTGTCCTTATCTGGAAAGTGGGGGTAATGCTGGTACTAACCTCCTAGGGCTGCCGTGAGGATGGAAGGGATGAGTCGGAGTTAGGCACTTGGAACAGCGCCCAGCACGTAGCAAACACTCACGGCCATTGCAGATGATAGTGTTTTGGGCTTTCTGTGACGATTATGCCCTCGGAATGTTGACAAGTCTCTCCTTGCTCTTTGAAACTGCCTGCTGATTCTCGATGCTGGTGGCCGGTGTGGTCAGTGTGAGGTTGTGGGCCCATCTTAAGCTTTACCTCTGAGAGTCCCGCGTGGGAATCCTGGGGTGAAAGGTCCCCTTCTAGGGAGGGTAGGTTCGCTCTACCTTCTTGGGAGGGTAGGATCCCAGTGGTGTGATCACGCTAGGGAGCCGACTTGCTCTCTCAGCCAGGGGTTCACAGAGATGCAGCCCTCTCCCTGCGGCCTGTGGGAAGGCAGCCCCTGCTGGAGAATGCTCAGGGGGCTTCCTCGCCTGCTCACTCAGACCCAAGGGGAGATGGATTCACTTCCTCTCAGACTCCTGTGCCCAGGGGCAAGTTTCGCCCTGTCCTTCCTTTGCCCCTGGAAATCGCCTTTTTAGAGCACTGGCTTTAGGTGAGGATCTCTCTGTTCTACTCACTCACCTTCTGAAGGCACAAGGCTTCTTGTCCCAGAGGCCATCAAGACCCAAGTGCCTTGAAAGCCAAGCCCAGCACGCTGCTCCTGCAAGGCCCCAGCCTCAGCTCCTACTTACCTCTCTCTCTGTGGTTTCCTTTGCCCTTTGTTTCCCCCTGAGGATCACACCCTCATTTACCCGTGGCCCAGGTATGCATTGAAATGATGGAACTAACGTCTTAACATTGCTTCTTTCCTTGCTTTTTCCCAAACTGAACGTGGGGGGCCCTCCAGAGGACAGGTGCTGGGTGTCTGAGAAGTGCCACCCTCAATCCCTGCCTAGTCAGTGCTGGCTCACGTGACCCAGATCCCTGGCCACAGCTGATTGGGCTGGCAGGGCCGACCTGCCAAGCTTGGGTAAACCAGGAATTTGCAACGGGCACTCAGAAATTCGATCTAGAGTCTCCTCACCCTCTGTCGGGTGTTGACCTGAACTCTCTGTAGCCACTTTAGGCAGAGGGAGGATGCAGTGTCAGAAGAGGTCCCCCAGAAGGTTGTGCAGGCTGTTCACTGCACAAGGACGCCTTCCTTGGGACTGAGGGGGTGGAAATCCCTCTTGTATCTTTGTCTCCAGTTGAACACCTATCCAGAGGGCAGAGTGCCTTTTGCTGATTCCCACACGGGCCTGCAGGGAATCCTGGGGGCCCCGGAGCCCACACAGGCACCCAGGAATCTTGCAGCCCTAGATGGCAAAGATGGGCAAATGCTGACTTTCCATCTGCTGGCTCCACTCCCGGGGACGCCTGGCTCCTCTCCCACCTGCCCTTCCTGCCTGTGAGCCACCCATGAATCCTACCAGTAGATGTCTTTGGTACAAGCGAATTTACCTGGGCTTTTCGACTGCTACCCTCCTTGTCAAAGGCTCTATCGTCTCTCACCTGGACCTAGTCGACGGCCCCACCTTTGCCCTCAACACAGTGCAATGAGCTGTTCGATTACTTCTCACCCGTGAGAAAGAAACTCCCAAAAGTAAGTGACTGTGCCACAGTGCCTTTGGTAGGGAAGGGAACGGGAATGGGAAGCCAGGAAAAAGGGAAAAGTAAAAAGCTGTTCTCCCATCCGATTATCAGACATTTAAAAAGTTGTTGTTGGCAAGGCTATGGGTATACGCTGCCGGTACAACATGGGGAGGGATGATGTAAACTGGTAGGGTCTTCTTGGGAGGCAATTGCATAGTGTCTATCAACATTTTAAATGCACATTTGTTTTGAGCTGGTAATTCCACTTACAGGTAATTATCCTGGAGAGAGACTGACACATGTTCAAAGCTATTGGCTGCAGCATTCATAGTAATGGCAAAACAAAATAAGAAAAATTAATGCCTCAAGAATACATTATTGGGGATTCATTATGTAAATTATAGTTCAGGTATCCTACAAATGCCATGCAGCTAGAGAAAAATGAGCTAGACATTTTCATACTGACAATGAAGATCTGGAAGGTATGTTGCTAAGTAAAATCAGAACAAAAATGTATAGCACTGTATGTTTTTAAATTGTGTGAGTGACCGTGTTGGTGATTGCACAGAAAAGTAGAGTTAGAAAAGGGGAACAAATCAGATAGTCTTGCTTAAAAATGACGTTATTTTGTAAATTTCCAAGGATTTGCTTTAAAAATATGCAGGGTGGTGATGTAAAGTGGTTCAGCCACTCTGGAAGGAAGTCTGGCCATTTCTATTAAAACTGCACGTCCACTTCTGTATGACCCAGCAACTGCACTCTTGGGCATTTCAGACAGAAGTGGAAACACGATGACATGCAAACCTGTACGTGAATGGACACAGCTGGCTTATTTGTGATAGCCTAAAACTGGAAACACCTACGTTGCCCTTCGATGGGCCAGTGCTGCCAAAAACTGTGGTTCGCCCAAGTGTGGACGAGTCCGTGGCAGTACAGGAAAAGTTATTGGCACAGGCCACAAGTCGGATGGCTCTCGAGGGCACTAGGCTGAGTGAACGTAAGCCCACCCCATTAGGTAACCTACTGTGGGATTCAATGCAGAACATGCCCCCAATGAGAAAATGATAGACATGTCGAAAAAATTACTGGTTGCCGGTCGCCGTGGATTGGGAGGAGGGGGGAGGCTGTGTCTATGAAAGGTCAACAGGAGGGGTCCCTGTGGCCAAAGAGGCCCGTCTCCTGGCCGTGGTGGTGGTGGTGACAGGGCCCTAGGCAAGTCATGAAAAGCCCAGAGCCGCGCACGGCACACGCGTGCACCTAGAGCGGGCGACACGTGCAGCGCCGACGTCACGTCGGGTCTGAGACTTCCCTGCAGTAGTGCACGACGCCGACACTCAGGGAACTGCGGGAGGGGCCTCCGGCCTCCTGGGCGCTTCTTGACAGCGTCCTGGGAATCTAACGATCGGAAGAACAAGTCCGTTCCCGAACACCGCCCTGCAGGGATCAGTGCATGTGGACCGAGCGTCCCACGCCACTGCGCAGCGAGCGCCCCGGCGCGAGAACGGAGCGCGCGCAGCACAGACGGCCGCAGGTGCGCGCACACGAGCGGGTGGGTTTGGATTGGGTCGAAGAAGCGTCCGTCAGGACCGAGGGCGGGACTTCGCCCTGGCCTGAGCTTGATCATTGGCGAAACTGGCCGGAACAAGCGGGCAGGAAGGCGGGGCGGAGCCTCTGCTTCGCGCGCTGAGCCGACCAGAAGGTGGAGTAGGGGAGCGCGGAGTACGTGGGCTGAAGCAGGAGGAGTCGGGGACGGACCCGCCCCGGCACCTCGGACCGCCGTCCGCGAAGAAACGGGTGTCTGCGCCCTTTCCCCGGGAGAAGAGGAAAGTCTCCACCAAGATACGGGTCTGTGAGACCGTGCGGGCTGCTTTCTAGCTACCTCGCCCTGCCCCGCCCCCGGGGGCCATTGTAGCTTCTAAAAGGTCCCGGAAATAGCCCTTGTGCCCCCTGGGTAATGTGGAGAATGGGGAAGGGGCCCCGTCACTCC
>NW_007727788.1:325268-330299 GCF_000696425.1 Galeopterus variegatus
CCCCACTCCCCTCGCCCCCACCACACAACCCCTATCCCCCCACACTCCCCTCCACACGCCTCCACGCTCCCCACACACGCCCCCCACATATCCCACTCCCCTCCATGTGACCCCCACCACACACCCGCACTCCTCCTCCGCACACAGGGTAGGATGCGGGGGCAGGTGGGCAGCGCTGGGGCCCGAGGCACGGGCGAGTGTCTGTCCATGCTTCTGGAGGTGGGGTCGCAGTAAGGTGACCAAGTCGTCCCCATGTCACTCGACAAGGGTGACCCGCCGAGGAGGGAATCCTGCTGTTCTCCAGGGGGACATGTGGTTGGGCATCAGCTGCGGTCCCCTCAGTGCCCGGCCTGTCACCTGGGTGAAGGAGGCCGAGGCGAGCCCGCGGAGAAAGCGGGGGACCTCGCTGGCCCGGGGGCTCTCACGCTGGAGGGCGTGTTCACACACCGATGGGACCACGCGGGGCCCAGCCCGGGTGTCTTTCGGCCGCCCTGCCCTCACCGGACTCGGCCCCCGGGGGGACACCGCGGGAGGCCGCTCTCTGCCCTGGGAGGTCTGTGCTCGGCCCCAAGGGCGGCCTGTCCCTGACTGCAGCGGCGGTGCCGATGCGCGACGATGGTCTCCAGAAGAGCCGCAGCTGCTGCAGACGCGCCGCCTTCCAGCGGCGGCTCGTCTCCTCGCCCTGTGCTCCGGCGTCCTTGGCCTTCGCCTTGCTGGTCCCTTCCAGCCCTCTGTCGGTTACAGACGGGAGCCCCCGGTCACGCCTTGCTGCTATTTTTTCCCCACGTTGTCACTTGTCTCGGACTTTGTGGTTTGGGGTTTGTGTTTGGTCAGGCAGACGGTTTTAGTTTTCGTGTCATCAGAATTCCCAGGCTTTTCCTAATGGCTTCTGGGGTTTCCCGTAGGTTTGCTTCAGGCCCAGGTAGGGTGGCCGTCCCCACTGAAAATCGTGCCCTGGTTCCCGACTGCTACGTGACAAAGCACCGCAAACGTCACCACCCTCCTGACCAACGCTGGCTGCCTCCCAGGTTTTGGAGGGACAGGCTCTCGGAGGGGCTGCTGCAGGCGCGGGGGTTCCAGCTCAGGGTGCCCCCCAAGCTGCAGCCATCGGGTCCCACTGCGTGGGGAGGCACCGCTTCCAAGCCCGTTCATTCGGGTGCCTCTGGGCGGGGAGGCCTCAGTTCCTCCTCACGCCTCTCCACGGGGCTGCTCTCGGCAGGGCGTCCCCGGGGCCAGTGACCCCAGAGAGACGGGGCAGGGGAGAGCAGCCCGGACCAAGCCACGGTCTTTCTATAAGCTCATCTCCTAAGTGACACGCCCGCGCCTCTGCCGCCTTTATTATCGGTGTCACGGGTCACCCCTGAACAGTGCCAGAGTGGATGACACACGCAAGGGTGTAGCTTGTTGCCGTTTGCCACCAGTCAGGAGGACTGTGCGCCACTCCTGGGCCTGAGCCGTCTTCCTCGGGAATGTGTCGTCCTTGGTGGACGCAGGGTGGCAGGGCACATCCTCCGGGCCAAGACTGGGCAGGGCCTGTGTTTGTCAGGGCGGAGAGTGGTTTTTCCCTCTTGAAAGGGTTGCGAGATAAAACGCAGAAAACCCAGACAGAGAAAGGCGACCGTGCCACAGAGTCCCCGTGTGGCCCGCAGAGCCTGCAGCACGTGCTCTTGGGCGTTTCACAGAGAGCGTTTGCCAGCCCTGTCGGGTTAGTCACCATCCTGCAGCCCTGGGAACAGCATCCTGTGGGTCCCCCACCTCCAAGGCCCCCACCCCCTGTCTGCTGCTTCCCCACCCAAGCCCCCCTTTTCCTCCATGGCGGGCGGCGGCAGGTAGCCAGGTCCCAGGCTCTGGTGGCTTAGGCAGGGGCAGTCACCAGCCTGCAGGGGATTGGGGGGCTGAGGGGCAGGGGGGGTCCAGGAAAAGAGCTTCCCACTGTGGCCAAAGGCGGCCGTTTAACCCTAACCCTAACCCTAGAGACGTGCCCCATCCTTCCTGGCTGGGACTCGGAGGTGACTTCCTGATGACGCTCTTGGTGGCTCTCAATTTGTCACAGAGGTTCAGTGGGCGGTGAGTGCCTTTCCCGTTGGCCTTTGCCACTGGGCAGTGCCGGGGCCCTTGGTGACAGCTTCTGGCACCTTCCGAAGCTTCCCTGATCTTCTCAAACTCCAGGAGAGCCGGTTGCTGGGCCTTTCCTCGAGGAACGTGTTCTGGCACGTGGGGACAACCCCTCAGCCGGGGTGTCGGGCTGAGGGGTGCTGGGGCTCCTCGGGACACAGTCAGGCCTGGTGCACCTCCACACACTCCTCGGGCCATCTGACCACTCGCTGTCCTCTCTGTCCCTCTCTCCTCTGACTGAGCCCAGCCGGCTGACCCTGCCTGTGAGGGCCCCGGCGGCCCGGACGGGGCCTGGGTCCTCCCTCCCCCCAGATGAAGGGCACCCTTGGCCAGGGGGTGCTCTCCTAGTGGCCCCCTCTGGGGATGGGCTCACTCGCGACAGCAGTCAGACCCTGTCCTGACCCACGCACCCACATTGACTTAGCACCTCCCCCTTCGGGCCACTGGCTCCGTGGAGGTTCCCAGAGGGTGTGCCCTGGAACACCCTGGCTGGGGCTCTGGACCCGTAGGCGGCCATCGGCTGCCCCCGGATTGCACCTGCTGCCAGGCAGCACACAGGGGCCTCTCGGGGCAGGGTGACCCCCCCCTTGGCACCTGCACCCAGGGCCTCTCCAGCCGTCTCCAGTCGGGGGCCTCTGCTCCTGCTCCGGATCAAGGTCCTGTCCTTACGGAGACCTGCCCTTAGGGACTGGGCCCTGGAGAATAGGCACTGGGACGGTGCCCTTACAGGCCAGCGCCCTGCCTTCTGGGCACCTCCCACAGACTCTGGGCCACCGTCAGCTGGGGCTGGGGCTCCTCTCTGGTCTAGCGGGTGACCTGGCCTGTAAGTGCGGGGGACAGGGAAGGCACTCGGCCCCACCGTTCCATCTGGGAGCCCTGGGTGGGTACAGCACCTCTTCTGAGAGTTGCCACCCTGGGCAGGTGCCCTCTGCCTGGTGTCCGCCCCCCCTCCTCCCTCATGGCTTGACACCCCATCTGGGCACCTCCTGCCATCCACCCAGCACTATCCACTCCTCAGTCAGGTTCTGGCCACCTGTCCATGTGCCTGGGGCACCCGGCCCCTCTCTTGATGTCCCCGAACCGCCCTCCCAGGGATGTCTGGTGCCTCTGTGCCTGTGTGTTCCTGAGTTGCGGGTGGATGGTGGCCGAGGTATTCCCCCTGTCACCTACTTCCTGTTCTGTTTGGCCCCGGGGGGGGGGCCGCCCTCTCTGCCCTGTTCCCAGCCTGTCCCCTTCCCCTGGGCCAGTCCCCTGAACTTCCCCCTCAGGTTCTCAGGTCCACTGAGAGGAGCCCAGAGCCCTGGAGTGGAGCCGAGGCTTCCCTGTGTGCTGTGTGGGGGCCCCACTAGAACCCCGAGGGACTGCTGGCCAGTGTTCCCACTGTTGCTGAAGTGCTGGGACTCTCGCTGTAGGGTGGGTGCCAGCTCTGCTGTGAGGGGCCATTGCTCCCCTTCCTCACCGGGATCCCCCTGAAGGGTGGGGGACAGAGACAGGGCTGTGGGGAGGCAGAATGAAGGTCGGGGTGCAGAGGTTTGGCAGGGGCAGAGGCAGAGGCTGGCTGGGTTAAGGGGGCGATCAGCCGGGCCATCTCCCTTCCCCTGCCCTCCCTGGACACAGTCCAGACAGAACCTGCAAGTTCAGGGGCTGTTCCCAACTGGGGCCAACCAGCCTGTCCCCTCCTCAGTGTCAGTGGGTGAGATGTGGCCAAGCTGGCGAGGGTTCATGGCCAGGACCTCCCCTCCGCTCGTGGCATCTGTTGGCCTGCAGGGCTCAAGCGTGGGGCCTGGTGGGGCGGGGCCGCTACCCCTGCCGGTTCTGGGCCGAGTGGCCAGGCCACGACACCCTGTGTGTGAGCCCGGCTGAGGGGGCCGGACCTGTGCACCCTCCTGGCTCCTCCTGGTAGCCTGGTGGGTCCTCCCGGGATTTACCCAGTGTGGCCGGGTCACAAGGCCATTTGCCTCCTGCAGGATGAGGGTCTCTAGTGCTCCTTTCCTTGGTCTCATCTACCTGCTCTGTCCCTGGAGGCCCGTGGCCAGGACGGTGCCGGGTCTTGCTCCCTCTTACCTCCCTGCCTGGGTGGCCTCCAACTCCCCGCCTTGTCTGGCCTCGGGCCTCTTGCCAGGGCTGTCCCCAGGGGCCCGTTTCCCCCCTAGTTGGGCGTGTTCCGCCCTTGCCGCCCCACTCATGTCACGGCCGCTGCCTGGGTGTGATGTGGAGGGGAGGGGACGGCCACTCCTGGTTAGCCCAGCTGAGCTCTGGGGTGGTTCCCCCTTGGGGCCCCTGCCAGGCAGGGGTTGAGAGAGGATGCTGGGTGGGGCCATCTCCCCCAGGTGGGGCAGCACAGGGCGGGGGGCAGGAGGCTCAGGGCTAGAGGGGCAGGCCCAAGGGTGCAGAGTCCTGGGTACATGGTGGGCTGAAGGGAGAAGGTGGTGCCTCAGGAGAACCTCCCGTCCTCCCACTGGCGTTGGACCTCTCTGGACCTCCTGCCTCCCACCCCTTCTCCAGCTGGGCAGCATGTAGAAACTTTCAGAGGGCACCTGCCCCCTTCCTCTCCCAGCCATTGAGCATGGTGGGTGCAGGTTGGGAACAGTATCAGGGCTGGAGGTGGGGGCTGGACTTTATCCAGCTGTGCCCTGCTGGCCCTTGGGCAGTGTCTCCCTGTGACTGGCCACTCTGGGCCTGGGGCAGCAGCCCAGCCCCAGGTGGAAATAAAAGCAGGGATCCTGGGCCGGCCGGTGGCTCACTCGGGAGAGTGTGGTGCTGATAACACCAAAGCCTCGGGTTCGGATCCCATATAGGGATGGCAGGTTCGCTCACTGGCTGAGCGTGGTGCTGACAACACCAAGCTAAGGGTTAAGATCCCCTTACCGGTCATCTTTAAAAAAAAAAAAAAAAAAAAAAAAAGCAGGGATCTTG
>NW_007727788.1:331250-353184 GCF_000696425.1 Galeopterus variegatus
TGGTGCTGACAACACCAAGCTAAGGGTTAAGATCCCCTTACCGGTCATCTTTTAAAAAAAAAAAAAAAAAAAAAAAAAGCAGGGATCTTGCCCGAGCTGTGGCTACCCTTGCTGTGCCCACTCTCTCCATGCTGGGGAGCAGGGAAGGGGGTACAAAGCCCTCAAGGGGCTTCAGTTTGGCTTGTGCATGTGGTGGCAGCAGGCTGGCCCACTCCCTTGACACTCATGGTCTTCCTGACCATGCCTCTGGCCTTGGGCCATGGGCTTAGGGCTCATGCCGGGGCATGGGGGCAGTGGTCAGCATGTCAGGTGCTAGGGAGCAGAGGGAGGAGCTGGCCTGAAAGCTGAGCTTCGGCCCAGAGAGCCTTGACCCTGATGCTTGCCTGCAAGTGACTGGGGCAGTGGTGGTGTCACTGCAGGGATTTTGATGAAGGCCGAGGCTGCCTGCTACCTGTAGCCCTTATCCAGGGGCTGCAGGCAGGGGACATTTGAGCCGTGTGCTGGTATCTGGGAGGAGTTGGGGCATTGTTTTGGGTTGATCTTCAGGGTGGGAGATGCACAGGGCTGGCGTGGGGGGCCCATGGGCAGAATGCAGAGGCGGGATATTGAGCAAGGGGCAGGATAGCCCCAGCACACTGATGTCAAGACAGAGCCATAAAACCCCAGCACACTGATGTCAAGACAGAGCCATGGCAAAGCCTGCCCAGGAAGGGAGGACAGGACCCACGAGGACACTTAGACCACAGTGCTGTGTTTCCCTGGGATAGGGGCCTGGAATGCATCTACCCACTGCCTGTTCACTGAGGGGCCCTGAGACCCAAGGTGCCTGGGAGATAGCCGGGTCTTGCTGTGATTTCAAGGACTGCTTAGATGGCTCCTGATTATCTGGTCACCTCCACCAGGGAGCCTTCCTAACCCCACCCTACCTAGTAATGTGCCTTCCTGCCCCGCACTTTGTCTCCTGCACCCTGGCGTGAACCCAGGGAAAGCGAGAGGAAGCAAGTGCGGAAATGTCGGGGGGTGGAGCCCCTGGGCGTTGGGGGTGCTGGGCCCACGGTTTGGATCTACCCTACTGGCACCCTTGCCAGGTTGGCCTTGACCCATCCCACCTCCCCAAGAAAGCTACAGCCATCCACAGGAGAATGGAAGCAAAACTTTATTCCTCTTGGCTGGGGAAGAAGAGAACGAGCAGATGGTTGTGTACAGGACCCCCACCCCTCACCCTTCCTGGAACCAAAGAAGACAGGCGGCGCCACCAAATGGCTTCCTCTGCCCGAGTGAAAGCCGAGAGGCCAGAGGCTGGCCAGGGCAGGCAGGTGAGCGCAGCACGGGGCAGGGGTGGCTACAGTGACGGGGTGGCCAGGGCTGAAGGGGGGGGCTGCTGGGGTAGGGGGGCAGGTGTGGGGCACTTCTCGTCATGGGAGCTGCCGGCTGGCATGGGCAGCAGTGTCAGGGCACCATGACGCGGTAGGGGCTGCCTGGGATATGCTCATCGCCCCACTTGACCACCAGCATGTACTCCCCCTTGTCCTTGAGCAGGTAGGACACACTGTAGAGCCGGCTGCCCACGTGTTTCACTAGGATCTCCTCACAGGGTGTCCTCGGGCCATGGACCCCCACCAGCAGCATGTTGTTGCCTGACGCAGGAAATGGCCTCAGTCACAGGCCCCAGCCCCATTCCTTCAGCTGTAACTGTGCTGATCCCTCCTCCCCATCCCACATCCTCCTCTCCCTGTTCTGGGGGTGACAGCCTTTCCTAAAGGTCTGCCAGTACCCTCCCCCTACCCAGGCCAGCCCAAGAAACTCCAGCTCCTCCCAGGCATTTTCTCGAGGGATAGAGGATATGGGAGGGAAGCCCAGGTGGGAGGCCCAGAGTGACAGCCACACCCCAAGGCAGTTCCCACTCCTTGCAGATGCTGGCCATGCAGTTATTTCTGGCCTTGTCTTTCTGGAAGGCTGGGGCAGGGGCATGGGCTGCTCACCTGCTTTGCTGCAGTCTACTGTGAAGCTGCTCTTCTGGCCTGCATAGGCCTTGCTCAGGCCCAGGCCCTTGGCCACCACCTTGCTGGCATCAGCAAGACCTGGGCCTGGGGTCCCATGCTGGGGGACACCAGCAGCTTTGGTCAGAGAGTCCACAAACACTGATGACGTCTCATGGAGGCTGTGGTTGCTGACAAGACGGGGGCCTGCGGGGTAGAGCGGGTGTGGCTAAGAGGTGGCTGGAGTGCCAGGCATTGGGCAGGAACCAGCAGCCTGACCGTAGGCTCACCTGTGACTTTGGCCTTGAAAGGGCTGCCCCCAATGTGGTAGGGGCCACCATACTTGATGGAGATGAGGTAGCTGCCGGGTGCCATGGGGGTATAGGTGACACGGTAGCCCTCAGGGCACTCCTGGCAATCCATCTTCACCTTGGAGGGGCCATCAATGGTCACCGACAGGGCGCCAGCTCCCGCGTTGCTCGTGTTCACGATAAACTCAGCTGGGCTCCCTGGGAGCATGGGAGGTCAGGCAGAGCCAGCCTAGCCTGCCTCCCTGTCCTCAGTCACCCAGGGCAGGCTTATCACCTCCATGTGCCTCCTGTTGTCACCAAGAGCCTGGAGGAGGGAACCTAGCAGCTGCATCCACACCCAGAGCTGCACCCACAGACCTACCTGTGACACCGCCTTCCAGACCTGCTCCATAGGCGGACACCAAGCCTGGGTCCCCTCCATGCCCAGGCTCCCCAACTCGGATCTTGAAGGGGCTTCCAGGGATGTGGGTGCCGTTGAACTTGACATCAATCAGGTAGATGCCATTCTCCCGGGGGATGAAGCGCACAGCATACTTATCTGAGGACCAGAAGGGCACACTATGGGTCTGCGATCACTCCTCTGTAGCCAGCAAATGGCATCTGAGAGGAACAGCCTTGGCCTTGCTTGGCCCTGGCCTTCCCCATTTCCCTCTCCAGCCAGTCCGAGCTCAGCAGCTCCATGGGGCTCTCTGCTTCTTTCTTCCAGGGTTGTGCTAGGAACTCATACCCTGCAGCACAGACCTCTGAAGTCTGCCGGCCGAAGCTTTAGACACCCAAGCAGCCTGCTCTTGAAGCTCATTTGGACTGAAATCTTTTGCAAGCAAAACATTCGCCTCACTGCCTCCTTAGAAACATTACCACGAATACCATATCCCCTGCATGTTTACTGGGGCTCAGAGACAGGTGGGGGCTTGCTTCAGGTCACCCAGCTGGGAAGGGACAGGACTAGGCTGTGAAACTAGTGAAATTAAGCCTATCAGCTCCTCCTACCCACCAGGGCTGCTCCAGGCTTGTCTGCAAACGCCACGCCCCTGGCTAAAGGGCTGGACAGCCCCGTGGCTGCACTTGGGGTCTACCTCCAGGGTTTGCAACGTACTGCTTGCAGAGGACCTTCCTAGCAGCTGTGGCTGGCAAGCCAGATCCCCAAGGCTTGGGTCACTAGTCAGGTAAGGGTTGCTTGGCTGCGGGGGCCCACGTGTTGGCTGCTTACACAATCTGTACCTTCCTTTCGTACTCAGCCTGCTTCCAGCCAGCTGTGCAGACCCTGGAGTGGCCTGCTGCCCTTAGTAGGGCCAGGACAAGATGGCTGGGTGGCCGGGCAGGGACAGAGCCTCACCTTGGTCAATCTCTGTGACATAGCACTCCTCCAGGGCTCCCGAGGGGCTGTGCACCTTGGCATCGATCGCCCCCTTGGCCCCGTTCAGGCTGACTGCAAAAGAGGCTGGCTGGTTGACCTTTAGCCCTGACTCCTAGAAGCATAGATGTGGTTAGATGGGGTGGCTGGGGCTGGGACAAGGGAGGAGGGCAGGGCCCCAGAAGCAGGAGGCCCATGAGGTTGCACTTACCCATCTGGCATCCAACTTGGTTTAAAGAGGGAGAGCCATTGATTTGTGAGGGGCAGCAAGCCACAGGCACACACCCCCAGCACCCCACCCCATGCCCTGCAGTCACACACACATCCAGGCGGCAGGAAGGGAGGGCGGCCCACCTGTGGGCAGCACCCAGCCCTGACAGGCTGTCCCTCTTTAAACCTCAGCCCTGGTGCTCAAAGGGCACAGGCTTCTGTTCAAAGCCTTTAGACCTGAGACACGAGAAAAACTCCACGTGGTGGGCAGGGTGCTTCCTGCCGACCCCAAGCATGGGCTGCACCCAGCCAGAGCAGAGGCCTGGCGCCGAGCCGGGCCGGGCAGGTCACTCAACACAGGGTCGAGGTCTGCTCTTCACGGTGGCTCTGGTCTGGCCGGGCCCAGGAGCCCCAGACGGGCGGTTTCTCTCGGTGCCTCACCTGAAGACTAGAAACAGTAAGGCGGCGGGCGTCACCAGACGGAGAAGCCACAGGCACCACGAAGGGGCTGTCAGGAATGTGCTCCTCATTGAACTTGACTGAGACCTCGTAGTCACCTGGGAAGGGAGAACACAAGTCTGTGCTGGGCCATGCTGGGTGTACCACATATCCCCAAGGGCCAGCATGCAGAGTGCACACTGGCAGCCTCCAACTGCTCAGCCTTCCCAATTCATCAGCGTTTGGGCCTCCCACCTCCCACGAACAGCCTGGGTGGCCCTAGGACCACAAGGGGGAGGGTGGGAGCCAGGTGGGGCTGTCTATGCAGCCCCTGGAGCCAATCCCACACTCGAGCTCTACCTCCACCAAACCCAGCCAGGTCCCAGTACCTGGCTCCTGGACCACATAAGCCACACCACAGGAGCCATCCTTGCGGTCTTCAAAGGAGATTTCAGCCTTGCTGGGGCCCTCGACAGCAATGGCTAGGCCCCCGGCGCCAGCTTCCCTGGTCCAAATGCTGAATTCGGCTGTGGGAGAGCAATACATCCTCATCGAGGGTTGCTCCTCTGCCTGGGTCCCCTCCAAGCATGGCCAAGATCGACCATCTGCCAGTTTCTTCCTCCACCCTCCCTACCCTGGGCCCGCCCAGGAGAGCAAGAGCTCAGTGGGCAAGCAGGCCTACCTGGCACTCCAGCTTCAGCCCTCTCCAGGCCAGGGCCTCCAGCACGGACCTTGTGGGCTCCCCCTTCCCCTAGAGGCCCCACAGTGAACTGGAAGGGGCTCCCGGGCACGTGCTGGCCCTTGTACTTGACGCTGACCGTGTGCGTGCCCATCTCAGCAGGCACAAAGCGGATGCAATAGGTGTGGTTCTCCCCTTCCACGATCTCAGCCTCATGGCTCTTGCCCGATGGGCTGGTCACCTGGGCTGTCATGTCCTGGATGCTAATTTCTGCAGGTAGGGGATGGCCTGGTGAACAGGAGTCCTGGGGCCTGCCCCCCTGCTTGGGGCTGCCTGAGCCCCAGGACCCCTCTGTGGCTCCCTGCAGCCCTTACCAGGAATCTTCAGGCTGAGGTCACAGTGACTGCCAACGTTGGCCACTGAAGGGGCCCGTCGCCTGCGCGTGATGCTCTCTTTCACCCGGCCCTCACCTGTTACCTTCACAGAGAAGGGGCTGCCTGCAGGAAGAAAGCGCAGCCCACGCCCCACATGGGTTACACGCTGCAGGTGGGCCTTGGGGTGCGACAAGGAGGGCTGCCAAGTGGCAGGGGAGGCATGTGATGGCAGTGCTCACCAGGCACGTGCTGGTCAGCAAACTTGATGTTGATGATGTAGTTCCCGGGTTCCGTGGGGCAGTAGGTGACCCTGCATGTGCCGTCCTCCAGGTCCTCTGTGTTGATGTCTACCTTGCTGGGGCCCTCAATAGACAGGCTCAGCCCACCATAGCCTGGCGGATAGACACACCTGAGCCAAGGTGCCAAGCACAGGAGTCCCAGCCCAGCTGGCAGCCCGCCACCGCCTACCTGCATCTCGGGTGTCAATGATAAACTCTGCTGGCTCAAAGGTGTGGCCTTCGTGGAGGCCTTGGCCTGAGACCCGAACGCGGCTGGCATCCCCGATCTCTGACTGGCTGATCACCACCGGGATGGGGCTGCTGGCCACGTGCTGGCCGTTCTTCTTCACGTGCACCAGGTGCTCCCCTGTCTCCTTGGGCACGAATGAAATCCCTAGGCACAGGACAGGGTCGTAAGCAGGGAAGTTATGGGCCCCAGAGCCTCCCTCCTTTCCAGAAACCCCTCGCCCCCTTGGCCTCTTACCCACATGACCGTTACGTAGCCGCTTTAGCAGACAGGGCTCCTCCCGGCCTGAGGGTGGCACCACGGTGGCCGTCAACAGGCTGAGGTCTGTCTCTGAGATGTTGATGGGGATGTCAGCAGCAGAGCCCACCTTCAGGTGGGACATACGCATCGAGTCATCACCTGGTGTGGGGGGCAGGGGGTCCATTACTGTGCGCCCAGCCACAGAGGCCATGCCCACTCTGCCGCCTGCTTCTGTCACTGCTCCTAGTGCCACCCACCTGTGACCCTGGCAGTGAAGGGGCTGCCTGGGATGTGCTGCTCGTTGTACTTGACTAGGATGCTATAGTCACCAGGTAGCACAGGCAGGTAGGAGACGCTGCACGTCCCATCCTGGTTGTCCGTGCAGCTGATTTCTGCTTTAGATGGACCCTCGATGGCCAGCGACAAACCCCCTGGAGAGAGTCGTGTGTGAGGGTGAGAACTGTGCCTGGGGACACGCCACTAGGCCTGCACTGATAAGGAGGCCCGACAGCCAAGCACAGGCCAGGGTGGCAGGGGAGGGAGCCCCCTTTGGAATGGCTTCCGGGCCCAGCCCTTGGCCGGGTGAGGGCATCTTAGGCACACAGCGGGTCAACACTAGAGCTGTCACTCACCCTCTCCTGCATCCTTGGTGTTGACGGTGAAGGTGGCAGGCTTGTTGACCACTCCGTGGGTGAGGCCGGGCCCATAGGCAGTGACGTGGCCACAGTTGACATAATCCACATAGAACTGCAGGGGGCTTCCTGAGGGAGGAAGACGAGCCACATGGAATGGCAGCCGTGTGCCCCCCTCTCACCTTTCTCTCTTCTGTGAGGTGGTGATGAGGTGGGGCGGGGTGAGCGGAGGCAGGGCAGGCCCACCTGGGATGTGCATGTTGTCATAGCGGATGTCCATCTCGTGCAAGCCGGCCTCGCTGGGCGCATAGCGCACGGTCACAGTGCCATCCTTGTTGTCAGTGATGGTGGGCTGTGCCACCTTGCCCGAGGGCATCCGAACCTCCCCTGCAGGGCAGTGAGATGGAGGTAAGCGCAGGCCTGGCCTGGTCTCCTTGGCTCCCGAACTCCTCCTCAGTCCCCACTCACCAGTGATCTCGCCCTTCTTGATGGTAAAGGGGATGACCAGGTCAAAGGGCCTCAGGCTGGTCACATCCAGCCCATTGACGCCCACCAGGGGCCTCTCTGGAGCCTGCAATGGAGACAGAGGGCCCGGGTGAGGGGCTGTGGGAGATCTGGTTCCCTCCACACTCATGGTAGAACAGGGCCTCACGGAATACCCAGCAAGGCAGCCCCAAGTGTCCCCTTGGGCTGGGCAAGCCAGGAGGAGGTGGGCCAGGTCATACCCAGGTCTGCTGGCCACCCTGGGCATAGGTGTACTGTGGGGCCAGCTGCTGAGGCCGTAATGGGGGCTGCGCCGTGGGCTGGTCACCAGCCAGAGCCTGTGGGACAAAGCAAGAGAACTGGAGATGCTGTCGTCATAGAGGGGCTTGGCGCAAAAAGCCAGAACCTGTCTCACCCCCCTGCCAATCCACCCCTGGCCCCTCCTCACTGTCACTTGGAAGGGGCTGTTGGGCACGTGCTCGCCACCAAAGCGCACGCAGATGACATATTTGCCCGGTTGGGGGGCTGTGTAGAAGATGTCAAAGGTGCCATCCTCATTCTCCACCACGTCCACATCCACCTCTGAGCCGTCAGGGGTGCACACGGTGCAGGTCACCTTGCCTTTGCCGGCCGCCTTCGTGTCCACAGTGATCACTGTCTCTTCCCCAATCTGGATTGTGGGGCCAATGCCAGCACCTGGTGGGGGCGGGTGGGTCCCCAAAAGGGAGCCAGCATGTGAGCGGGAGGCTCTGGCTGTTCCCATCCACCTGCTGCCCACTTAGGCCTCTTACTGCCACCACCAAGCACAGCCAGGCCTCCCGTCCACCCCCAAGCTGGGACGGTGAGTGGTTTCTCAGAAGGCAGGAAGGGTTCTCCTGACCACCTCAAGCCCCTCTGTGGAAGAGGCCCGACAGAGGCCCAACAGGTGGCACCCAGGTGCCCGGGAGGAAAGGGAAGGGCCCATCCTGGCACAAGCGTTTACTGCCACCTCCCTGGCCGCCTTAGCCTCAGCCGGTGCCACGCCCCACACTAACAAGCGCCAGCACCGAGGCTGGACGCACAGTTGCCTGCACCCCACAGCTGGCCCCGGCCCCCAGTGCTGTGTGTGGACGCGGTGTGGCAGAGTCTTGCTGCAGCGTGGGGGGATGTGACACTCGCCTCCCTGCCCCCCAGGCCTGAAGGTGAAAGGAGTTCCTGACAACTGAGAACGCTCACTCAACCGGAGGCTCGTGGGGACAGGCAGCCTGGGGCAGCCTGGCGCAGGCAGGAGCAGGGAAGCAGGGACGCAGCGAGGTTAGCACTGGAGCAGCGCAGCACAGCAGGCTTGGCAGAGCGATGGCAGCACCCAGGGCGACAGGGAACAGGAGGCCCAAGCCACAGCCACCACCACTGGGTTGCAAGGGCACAGCAGCTGAGCAGCCTCCAGGGCCCCAGAGTGCCCGCGGAAAGGGGAGGGACAGTGACGTTATGATCTGGGGATCAGCCGTGGAGGCTTGAGGGGATGTGGGCTGTGAGGCCTGGCAGCCAGAGTGCCCCCTGCAGCCTGGCCTCCTGCCATGGAAGCAGCTAGGAGCACCAAATCCACTTGAGGGCCAAGTAAAGGGTTGCTGGCCAGCTTGCCACCAAGTCCCATTATGGGCTGAGGGCTCTCACTGCGCAAGCAGCTCTCCTGAGTGCTAGACCTGGCCGTCTGCTGCCCACGCTGCCCTGGGGGGCCTCACTCACGTCCGCCCCATGCAACCTAACTAGTGGCGTGGGCCCCACCTTCACAGCCCATCAGCAGGTCCCAGCCACTCCATCCTCAAACATACCCCCAAGTTTGGCTGCCCCTGAAGCTCCATAGCCATTAGCCTGGCCCAAGCTACTACTCTGACTTGCCCAAAAGCGACTTCAGCTCCCCAGCTGGGCTCCCTGCCTCCATTCTGCACAGTGGCCAGGGAAACTGAGGCCACTCCAAGTCTCATTCCCACCCTGTCACCCACAAGGCCCTGTGATCAGGCCCCCCGCCCCCCAGCCTCCCCAGCCCCCTGCCCTGCACACACACACCTGTCATTGCAGATCCCAAGGCCTGCTCTACAAAGCCATCTGGCCCCTGCCACAAGACCTTTGCCACCCTCTAACCCTCTCCCTGACTACCCAAGTGCTAGGCCTGTAGTGTTTGGAGGCCCTTGAGCAGTTGCAGCCTCTTATCAGCATCCCTGGGGTGTCCCTGGTTGGGGCAGGTGAACTTCCATGTCTGGTTGGGGACTACCTGAATAACGTCACTGCTGGGGGGATGTGGGGGGGGGGAGGGAAGGAAGGAGACAGGCCACAGAATGCACTTTGGGGCTCTGAGGCTGGGCCAGGCCCCGCCATGCTAGCCGCCAAGCAGTCGACCCTGGCGCTACTGCACTACCAGCCAGCCCCACCCGCTCATGCACCTCCCCCGGCCCGGGACACAGAGGCCCCTGGGAGGCAGGGATGGGGGTCTGTGGATCTGGCCAGGGCTGGAACTCCCACTGAGTGGGGGAGACCCATTGTCCCCTCAGCCCATGCAGGAGCCCTTGCGAGAAGGAAGGGCCTGCTACCTGTCCCTGGGTGCCAGGATCCCCAGACCCCAAAGTCCCCAGTGGAGTGCCTCTCAAGATGCATCTCACCCCAAAGCTCTCAGCTGCAACCCGAGTTCTCAGATAGGGAAACAGAAGCCCAGAGAGGGGAAGGGCTGGAGCGTTCATGCTCAGCTCCGGAAGCCTCCCTGGGCCCTAACCCTCCAGCCCATAGCCTCGTCTTGCGCAGCCCCCCCACCCACTCTATGTCTCTGCCTAGAGCTGCAGCTGGAACTCTCCTGGGAATTAGCACCGAAGAGGAAAGGAAGCTGCCCCTCTGGGCAGGAGGGGCATCGGGAGTGGCCCCAGCAAGCAGCTTACCTAGCCCGTGACCTCCGATTGACACTGAGGTGAAAGGGCAGAGAGCAAGGAGAAAGGTCAGGTGAGTCACTCAGGGGTGCGGCCCCCACTCCCACACGCTGCCCCAAGCAGCGAGCCCTTGCACACAGGCACACCCAAGCCCCGTGCCGAGCGCCGCAGTGGCCGCTGGAGGGCTGGCTCACCTGTGACTGTGCACTTGCTGGCATCCCCAGTGGGCACGGCCCGGACCCGGTATGGGGAGAAGGGGATCTCATCACCGCCATACTTGATAAGGATGGTGTAGCGGCCCGTCACGTCCGGCACGTAGGCCACTGTATACGTGCCATCGTGATTGTCTTGGATGTGTGTTTTCTTGGGCTTGCCTTCAGGGTCCTGTGCAGCAGAGCACAGGGGGGTGGTTGGCCCAGGCCTGCCTCAGGCCCTCCTGAGAGAGTACTGGAACACTGCTGCTACAGGGACAGCCTCCAGGCCTCTCGACTACCATGGCCCAAAACGGCTGCCCGCATCCAGCATTATCCTTTACTTCCCACGGGCAGAATCCAGAACAGAAACCTAAAAACACCCAATGCTTCCCCAGATGACGAGGAGCAGGGCCAGGGAACCAGCACTAAAAGGAGCTCACCTGGAAGATCTCAGGGTCCTATCCTTATACCTGCCCCATGAAAATATTACAGGTGGAAGAAGAGTGGTGCTAAAGGCTTTGGTAATGTGCTCAAAATTAGCAGTGAGCAAGTGTGTGCTCGGGGAAGCTTGTGCCATCACCACCGTCCTAAGGTAGTCACAACCTTACCGAGCCAGAGGTGGGGCACCTACCCTTCCCGGCCCTCCCGAGGGAGACTAGAGACCAAGGCTGGCCTGCCTGCCCCACCTGTAGTCTCATACTGCGGCCGCCCATGCCCAGCCCCCTTGCCTCCCCTCCCCTCCCCATGCCCAGAGCTGCAGTCCAGCTTGGGAAGCTGGGAGCTCACCGTGATCTGGACAGCCAGCAGGCCCTCCCCTGCGTCCTTTGCATCAATGGTGAACTCCACAGGCAGGCTGGCAGGCACACCGGTGGTATTGAGCCCAGGGCCGCTGGCCTTCACCTTGCTGGCATCATGTGTAGGCAGCACCTTAACCTTGAAGGGGCTGTGGGGCCGGGATGTTGTGAGCAGTCAGAAAGGCTCTCGGCACCCAGCCTGGGCCCCTCCCCACAGGCGGTGGGCCCTGCCTCTCACCTCCGGGGCACCTCTTCTTCCCCGTACAGCACCGAGATGCTATAGGGCCCTTCTCGGCTGGGCACATAGTTGACAGTCTGGGTGCCATCGGCATTGTCCACCACGTCCACTGGCTCCACCAGGCCTGGCCACAGTACCAGGGACAGAGCCTTAGCCAGCCCCCCTGGGCACCCACTCCCACCACACTGGAAGGCTAGGGCTCAAACCCCAGGCCTAGACCTCACGTCATCCTCACCTGCGTGTCCCCAGGAACAGCCCAAGCCCCTGTGGCACAAGGCACCAAAATGTCTGCACCACCTTGGCCTGGTGTCCCCACTGGCTCTGCTGTCACCTGGGGCCATTCCACCAACTACTTGCACACCTGCCCAAGCAGCCACGTGCTGGGCTCTAGTCTCCTTCCCCATCCCCCCTCGAGGGCGTATGAACACCTACCTTTGGGTCCCTGCACTTTGACCTGCAATGGGGCCACACCAGCCTTGCTTGTGTCCACCTGGAAGGACTGAGGGAGGTTGGCACGGACCATGCCTGGGCTCAGTCCAGGCCCAGAGCACTTGACCTTGGATGCATCTGTCACATCATGCACAGGGACCTTGAAGGGACTGCCTGGGGGTTTGAAGCAGAGGGACGGTAGCTGCATAAGACAGAGTAGGGATGAATGGGCAGTCCCAGCCCCGCCCTGGCTGCCGCCTCCCCACCTGGCACTTGGTGGCCGCCATAGGTGACGTTAAGGCTGTAGGTGCCGGCTTCATAGGGGATGTACTCTACCGAGCAGCTGCCATCCTTGTTATCCATGCAGGACATCTTGGCCTCGGAGGGGCCCTCTACAGCCAGGCCCAGGCCCCCCGTGCCAGCTCCCCTGATCCAAACAGACAGCTTGTCATTCCCCGGCCTGGTGTTCCCAGACCCATGGGTTGCCCTGCCACCCTGCCTCCTGGGTGGCTCACTCACCTGGTCTCCACAGTGAACTTATTGGGCTTGTTGGTGGTGCCACTTTGGATGCCTGGCCCATGGACACGCACCCGGGAGGGGTCACAGCCCTCGGTCACAGGCACCTGGAAAGGGCTGCTGGGCACAGGGCTGCCGTCATAGGTCACATCCACAGAGTGGAGTCCTGGAGGAGGGCAGGCCAGGTCAGGTGTAGCCATTAGTCCCCACCCAATCCTGCCACCTGCCCAGGGGAGCCCGGCACGCACCCTCCTCATAAGGCGTGTATTCCACTTTGTATGTGCCGTCACCACAGTCCTGCACGTAGGTCTCGGTCAGGTTGCCTGAAGGGTTGGCCACGCGGGCCTTGACATGGGGCCCTCCAGTCTGTGTCAGAGCCCGGGCATCCACATTGAACTCGGTGGTGGCCTCACGGAAGACACCTGCAGAGGGACACAGAAGAGGCAAGGGGCTCTAGGGACCCTGGCTCCCCGGCCCCCTACCCCACCCTCATATCCCATCGTTGGGTACCTCACCTTGGCCCTCGATCCCAGGCCCATAGCACTGGACGCCTGAGGTGTCCACTGCAGGCTCCACCTGCAGCTTGCTGGGAAAGTTGGGCACAGGCTGGCCACCGTACTTGATGGTGACAGTGTAGGCCCCGGGGCAGAGAGGAATATAGGTGATGGTGTGTGTGCCGTCACCATGGTCTTGGATGTACACCTCGGCTGGCAGCCCCGCCTCAGAGCGGATCTCGATGGTCAGCTCTGCGTTGCCTGCACTTGAGCAGTCCACTTGGAACTGACCCACCTCACCAGCAGTGGCCCGCTCCAGCCCAGGGCCCGAGCACTTGACTTTGGATGCATCAAAGCAGGGAACCACGTGGGCCTTGAACGGGGAGCCAGGGATGTGGGTGTCAGCAAAGAGGATGTTGATGTTGTAGTCTCCGGGTTCGGTGGGCACATAGGACACAGAGCATGTGCCATCCCCGTTGTCCAAGCACTCAAGCTGCGCCTCGCAGGGACCCTCCACTGTCAGGCCCAGGCCGCCTGTGCCGGCACCCTTGGTGTCGATGGTGAAGCGGGCGGGGGAGCCTGCACTGCCCCCCTGCAGCCCTGGCCCAAATGCCTTCACCTGAGGGACAGGGGGGTCAGGAGCCGAGGCCCCACTACCTCCCTGACCCCAGACCTCCAGCTCAGACCCTCCACCTACCTCCTTTTGCCCTGGCTTCCCAACCCCACCAAACAGGGACACAAGCTGGCCTGGGCTGCCTACCTGCTAGGCCATCCATCAGTCACAAGGACAAAAGAGAGAGAGAGTGGGGCCAGTCTGAAGAAGATGGAGTGCCCTCTGGGCCCTCAGAGAAGCACAGGGGTTTCTACCCTTAGGGCTCCCCACACCCCAATTACCTTGTTAGGCTTGGTGGGGGTCACAGCTTCCAGAGGAAAGGGGCTGCCAGGCACGGGCACACCATCATAGGTCACCTCCACCTCGTAGGGCCCCTCCTCTCGGGGCACAAAGCGCACCACACTGTTGTCTGCCCCCAGGCCTGGCTCCACCTTGCAAGGCACTACTGTGCCCGAGGGGCCCACAATCTTGGACGCTACTTTGCCTTGGCCACCGGCACCCTTTGACTTGACTGTGAACTCCTGGTCTTTGCCAACATCCACCTCTGTCCACATGATACAACGATAAAAGGAGAAAGGGGGAGAACGGTGAAACCCAGCTCAGACAGCCCCTGGGGCAACTCAGATGTGTATGTGATAGGGGGGTCCTCAGTGACCATGACAAGGGCCCCAACTACTTACTCTCTCCCAGACCAGACACCTTGATCTTGCTGAGGTCCAGGCTTGGAGACACTCCCACTGAGAAAGGGCTCTTGGGGATAGGATCACCTCCATAAGTGACATTAACGCCTATTGGGCCCTGGGAGGGGTACAGAAGGGAAGGGATCATGGGTCAGGACCCTAGTCTCCCTGGCCTGCAGCTTCCCCACTTGGGCAGGGCGTTTCAGATACCAGCTTTGTTCCCTAGCCCCCATCCAGACCTCCATGACTGTTCTCTCCCAGGTGAGAAATGAGAGTGGGCAGGAAGCCCCTTGGAGCTGCCCATCTGGCCCACCACACGAGCAGGCCCATGACTCAGTGTCTGTAGTGGACGGATGTGGCTGCAGGGGATCAAGATAGCTACCTGCTGCACAGGAGTGTACTTGACTGTGTATGTGTTATCATGGTGATCGATGATGTCCACATCTCGCGCCGCATCCCCCTTGGCCAGCCCTGAGAACTGGACGTCCAGCTTGCCTTTGCCAGCTGCTTTGGCATTGACCGTGAAGTGGGTGGGTTTGCCAAGCTCAACACCTGAGGAGACACAGTGACCATGTAGGGGCACCTTGCCCTGACCCCGCCTTTGATGCCCCCCTACTTCCCACAGGGTACTCGTCCTCACCAGTACGACTGAGGCCAGGGCCCTCGGCCTTCACCTTGCTGGCATCATGGGACGGTTCCACCTTGACCCGAATGGGGCTGGTAGGTGTGGCCTGCAGGTGGTGGGAGGAGAAAGGCTAAGAGGAGAGCAGCACCCAACCCCCAGTAGACTTAGGGGCCAGGAGCAGCAGCACCCACCTGGTCAGCAAAAAGGACCATGATGGTGTAGCTGCCAGCCCCACGGGGCGTGTACTTGACTGTGAAGGTGTCGTTGTCATTACGAATAATGTCAAAGTCAATGTCGGCCTCAGCAGGGCCCACCACGCCAGGGGCACACTTGATGCCGATGCTGACATCCCCTACAGCAGGAGAAGGAGTGGAGGCTGGGACCTGGCAGGGACACCCCACCTACCTGCCCTCCTACCCACAGCCAGGCCTTACCCTGGCCAGCCTCCGTGCAGTCCACAGTGAAGTAGGTGGGCTCGTGGGCCTTGAGCCCTGTCTTGGCCACTCCTGGGCCATATACCTTGACCTTGTTTGGGTGGCTGCCGGCTCCCACATTCACCTATAGACACAGGGGCAAGTGCAAGGGCATGACCAGTGAGTGAGGCCTCCCACGGCAGCGTGGGCAGCAGACAGCCAGGTCTAGCGCTCAGGAGAGCTGCTTGCACAGCAAGAGCCCTCAGCCCATAAGGGGACTTGGTGCAGCCACCTTGGGAAGAAGAGTCTGGCAGTTCCTCAAACAATTAAACGTAGACTGACCATATGGTGACGCTGCAATTCCACTCCTAGGTACCCACCCAAGAGAAATGAAAACATACATCCACACAAATGCTTGCACCAAAATGTTCACAGCAGCACTATTCACCATAGACCAAAGGTGAAAACATCGTAAATGTCCATAAATGTGTGAACGGACAAACCGAATATGGTCTGTCTGTACAATGGAATGTTATGCAGCTGCCAGTATAAATGAAGTACTGACCTACGCTACAGCACAAATAAACCTTGAAACCATTGTGTCGACTGAAAGAAGCCAGACACAAAAGGGTACGTGATGCAGGATTCCTCTATATAACATGCCTAGAACAGGCAAATCCATAAACAGAAAGCAGATTAGTGACTGCCAGGGGCCGGGGGAGGGGAGTTGGAAGGGTGGGCAGTTTCTTTCTGGAATGATAAAAATGTCCTAAACTTAGATTGTAGCGATGGTTGCACAACTCTGTGACTGTACTAAAACTCACTGACTTATCTACTTTAAATGGGTGAATCATCCGCTATGCGACTTTCTCTCATTAGAATGTTATGAAAACAAAGCAGGGCTCTAGGGAGATGAGCTAAAGGCCATGGAGGGCTGGCTTACCCGGAAGGGGCTGTTGGGGATGCTGACACCTCCCCAGGACACCATGGCCGTGTGCTTCACTGGCTTCCTGGGCACGTAGGAGCAGCTGTAAGTGCCATTGCCATTGTCCTTGACTGATGCTTCCACAGGGCAGCCCTCGTTGTCCTGCAAGGCAGGCAGGAACAGGCAGCCTGATGGTCAGTGCCCAGGCCTGGATGCCCGCCTGCCCTGGCCCCAACATGGGTGGGCACCGCACCTGGACTTGGACCCGGAGAGGGGCCTTCCCACCAAGCTTGGCATCCACCGTGAACTCCGCCGGCTTGTTGACAGCCACGCCTGTCTTCTCCAATCCAGGCCCTCGTGCCTTCACCTGGTAGGAGAGCACTCAGATCTCAGGGGGCCCAGCCTAGGCCACCAAAGCCACAAATGAGGCAGGACAGCCAGGGACACAGGCAGGGCAGGCAGGCGAACACTTGCTGGGGATACCAGCCCAGGGCCTGGGTCTAGGCCCCCCAGCCTGACCAACAGGAAGGGGCCGTGCCCACTCCCACCTGGCCCCCAGGCAGAAGCAGAGAGCCCAAACTCAGGCCAGCACTATGTGCTCTTTACCCTGTCCGGGTGGAAGTCCTGGGGTGCATCACGGATGTCGGCCATGAAGGGGCTGAGGCGGATGTCCTCACTGTTGCACAGCACGTGAACTGCGTACTCACCAGCCTCCTGGGGCCAGTAGCGGACATCACAGGAGCCATCGCCCTTGTCGTCACACTCGATTTTGGCCTGCGACGGGCCTTCCACTGAGAAGCCTGACAACAGCCACCAGTCCCATCAGTGCCCTGGAGCCTCAGTGCCCTGAGTGGGCTGCCCTTGCTGGCCTCTGTCCCCAGATCCCTGCGCCCCCCCCCCCCAAAGCCTCCAACCTACCCAGGGTGCCCACATCGTCCCCAATGGCCTCCACCACAAAGTCTGCGGACTTGCCAACGACGCCGCCCTCCAGCCCGGGGCCCCAGGCCCGCACCTTCTGATTGCCACATTCAGTGCCCACCTTCACCTCGAAGGGACTGTGAACAAGAGAACGACACAGGGGAGCGCTGAGGGGCACTACCCTGCAGGTAAGCCAGCCTGGGCCTGGCTGCTGCAGGCCAGGCAGGAAGGGCCTGTTGGGCCTCTCACCATCAGATGGGGAGACACAGGAGGGAAGACAGAGTGTGCCAACAGCAAAGCAGGAGGAGAAAGGCCTGGGGCCTCACCTGCGCCCGATATTCTGGCCGCCCCATGTGATGGTGACAATGTACGTGCCGGGGACCGTGGGGTAGTACTCGAAGCCATACACACCATCCCCCAGGTCCTTCTGCTTCACACGCTCCTCACCCTCTGCCAAGACAAGGAGGGCCTCAGGCCTGCCCATTACTGGCTCTGGGGGCTGCTGCCACCCACCTCAGCCCCACGCCAACTTACTGGGGCCCTTCACGGTGACTTTCAGCTCGCCACTGCCAGCACCCTTTGTGTACACCTTGAAGTCAGCCGTCTCCTTGACCCGCACACCCTTGGGCTGGAGGCCCCGACCAACGGCCCGGCAGGCGCCTGGGTTACAGGCTGCGGGCAGATGGGCTGGCTGAGCCACTGGGAGCTGGGGCTGGGCGACCCCCTCCCTTGCCTCCCACAGGGCCAGGCTGTCAGGATCGGAGGTTCCCTGAGAGCTTGGCCCGACAGTCAGGCAAGGGACATGCAAGAAAGAACTGGAATGGACCGTGACCCCAGGACCTGCAGCCCTGGCCAGGACGTGGCAGGCCTCCTCCCACCTGCGACACCAGCCCATAGACCCCCGCCCAGCCCTCCCCTCCAAGAGGAAGACGGATCCAAGTACCATTGACCCTGTGGGCAGAGCAGAGAGCAGCAGGTTTCTAGACAGCTGGAGCGAGCTCTTCCGAAGGTGGAAGCATGGAGAGGAGAGAGGGAGAGGGAGAGGGCGAGCAGAGCAGGAGGAAGAAGGGCCCAGCAGGGGAGGAAAGACAGGTGTGCCCAGCAGTGGAAGTTCAGGGCGCCCAGGCAGCGCTGGAGCACGACAGGCCCCAGTGGGCTTCCCCTCCCGAGGGAGGCCCAGGCTGTGGTGCCACAGCAGGGGTGGCCAGGGCCGGGCCTACCTTGACCAACAGTGACAGTGTATGGGCTGCGAGGGATGGGCACCCCAGCAAAGGTGACATGCACCGTGTGGACGCCCTCCATGGTGGGCTGGTAGCTGCAGCGATATGTGCTGTCACCACGGGCCTCCAGCTGAGGCTCCACTGTGCCCTTCTGTCCTGCAGGGTCCTGGATCACGACCTCCACCTCACCCGTGCCAGCTCCTGCCAGGAGGCACCAGCTCAGCCCCCAGACCCCAGCAATGCCCTCCCCCCGAACTGCCAGGCCTCAGCAGCCTCCCCTCACCTGCTGTGAAGATCTCAAAGTAGGTGGTCTTGTTGGCGATGTTGCCACTGGGCTCCAGGCCGGGACCTTGGGCAGTCACTTTGCTGGCATCACCCTGTGACTTGTCCACGTACACCTCAAAGGGGCTCTTGGCAATATGCTGGCCAGCAAAGAGCACAGTGACCTGTTCCCAGGAGGGGCAGGGCATGAGGGCAGGGTCAGTGCCCTCCAGCCACTGCCTGTGGCCACCAGCTTCCCCACTGGCCGAGGGCTCACCTTATGAGTACCTGTCACCTCGGGGACGTACCAGACAGAGAAGGTACGGTTCTTGTCGTTATTGGCAGTCACCTTTGCCTGTGGTGAGAAGGAGCCCATGACACTTTGCTAAGAATGGCCCCTCCAAAAGGGGGCACTGGAGGGCCCTCCCCTGCTAGTTGTGTCCCTACCTCCTCCTGGTGTCCGGCTGGGTCCTCCACATACACCAGCACCTCCCCCTGACCTGCACTTCTGGTCTCCACGGTGAACTCTGCCCGCTTCTTCACCATATTGCCTGTGGGCTCAATGCCTGCCAAGAAGGGTGGGCAAGCTGTAGGCTGTCCTCATCCCCGACGCTAAGGCAAGCGGCAGTGGCCCTGGCCCTTCTGCAGTACCAGGGACGCTGCACTTGAGCCCCGGGCTCTCTGCGGGCTCAGTGCCTCCTTTCCACTGGCAGGCACATTCCAAACTGGGCAAGTTAGTTCAGTGTAAACCCTGGCACACCGAGCCTGGCCTTGAGGCCCAGCTGTGCTCTTGCTGCTGGGACAGGCCCATGCCTGTCTTCTGGAACGCTCAGGTTTGCTGCACTGGCGTCGTTGCCCAACCCTTTGCCTGGGCCCTTGCTCCCGCGGGGTTCCCTGATGGGGTTTCAGCTCCCTGTTGCTGGGACCTGGTTCATCTCCATTTCCAGTCCAGCCCGCTGGGTCCCCCGGCCTGACGCTCTGTGCAGGCTTATGTGCTCCAAGACCCGCAGGGACCTCCACATTCCCAGAGGACACTGTCCCACGCAGAGAACATCAGTGCACAAGAGCATCCCCAGCTAGGCTCCCTCACCTGGCCCATAGGCTCGGGCTTTCTTCGGGTTCAGTTTGGGCCGCAGGGGAGCCCCTGGCTTCAGCTTGGCCTTGGGGAACTGGGACAGGTAGGTCATGACAGAGTGTTCGTCCACATTGGGGTCCACAATCTCCTCGGGGGTGATCACCTGTCATAGGCAGAAAACAAGAACCACTGGGCCTCCAAGCCTCTCCCCACTGTCAACATGGCCCCCAATAGCCTTGGGCTGGGCCAGGCAGGGGGCGTACCTGAGGGATGCCCAGCCAGTCATCAGCCTGCTGCATGGCTTCCCGGGCGTTGTTCACGGGCTTGCTGGCGTCCCAGGAGTCCCAGTCAGGACACAGGCCTGAGGTACAAGGAAGGCTGTGAGTCTGCGGGCTAAAGGGCCCCCTTGTAGGCCACCCACAGACAGGTCCAGTCCAATCCCCCCAACCTCCATGTCCCCTCACCTGGGGCACAGCTATCAACAAGGGCGCCCAGGGCCCGGCCACTCTGCCAGTCCCGACTGAAGTTGGTGATGGGCAGCTGCGGCAGCTTGTTTTGGATCCAACCCAGGAGCCTCTGCTTTGGTGTCTGCTTTTTGGCCTCCTCATCCTCCTCCTCATCCCACATGGGCATGGAGATGGAGTAGTGCAGAATTAGGGTCCAGATGAGGCCCAGGATCAGCTTCAGGTTCCCATCCACGATGGCCTTGCTGTCTGTGAGGCAAAGGAGTGGCCATGCTGGGCACACAGGGACTGACCTGGCATCCCTGCCCTTCCCCTCCCATGGCCTTGGGGGCGGGGCCCACAGACAGGGAGTCAAGCCACTCCAGGCAGTGCGGTTGGGGTCTGGCAGCATGGGGTCCCAGGGAGGAGGACGGGGTGTGGATAGGGCCCTCTCTGCCCACTGCCCCTGTGGAGGTTTGGGGGTTGGGTTCAGAGGGGAAGGAGACTTCTGGCGGGGAGGGGAGACACCATAGACACACAATGACAATACAGTGCAATAAGGGGAACCTGCCAGAAGCCCCGGGGCCCAGAGGAAGGACAGAAGACAGACCCAGCCTGCAGACAGGGCTAGGGGAGGCCTCAGGAGGAAAGCCCCCCTGCCAAAGGCAGCTCTGCAGCATGATGGGGATGAATGCTTTGCAGCTGCCGAAGCAGGTCCCTATGCCCATCTCCAGGGATCTCTGGGGAACCAGAGGAGTAGCCCAGCCCCAGCTGGCCTAGAAGCCAGGGCCCCTGACCTTTAGCTGGGCTGGGGCTGAGAAACGGGAAGACCGGGTGGCACAAGGTGGTTGGGAAATACAACTGCTGCTTCAAGGTGGGTGGGCGGGTGGGCAGTGTGAAGTAGAGGAAATGGAGGCATTGGGTAAGGATGCTTTGAGTGAAGGGGTGTGAACCCCACCCATCCCCAGTGAGCCAAGCTAGGCAGCAGGAGGTGGCTACAGGCCTGGGTGGGGGAGAGACCAGGAGCCCAAAGCAACCAGCTGTTAGGCTGCATGGCCCTGACTCCCAGTAGCCCACCAGCAACTGCTGGGGTGACAGGCAGAAGTCATTGTGGGGGGACCCCTCGCCCAGCTGGAGGAGGAGGGGGGTGCTGGGTGAGCCTGAGTTGGCTGCTCAGGGTCCTGCTTTGAAGCTTGGGTGGCAAAGGCCTTGGGTGGGGTTCCCGGGTTCTGCTGCCTCAGCAGAGCCTGCTCAGCCACTGCCTACGCCTGCCCTACTTGCCATCTAACGGGTCCCTGGGCCTTGGGTGGCCACCATGCTCACCACAGGGGAAGTGGTTAGGGCGGGTACCCTGCACCCCTGTCACCATGGCAACCCCTCTGCACTCTGGGTCCCACCCAAGGCCACCTCTGGGTCTCAGCCTTCTCAAAGAGGAGCGACTCAGGGTGGGGCAGGCTTTCTAAAAGCTCATCATTGGAAACCCTGCTGGCCTTCTCCCATAATCAGAGAAAATACTTCTCTGGTGAGAGTCAACTAGGGGAGCCGGGCCGTGAGAAGTGCATGGACACTATCAAAAGGGCTGTCAATGGCAGGTGCCCTCCCAGGTCAGCAGGCAGTGCCTTGAGGATCAGCTGAGCTGCTCAAAGCAAGGCGGACTCCCCATTCCCACACAGGTTGGTCCTGGCCCCACGTGGCTGCCTTTCACTGTCCCCAAGTGGCAGGAGGGAGAGTAGGACAGGGTGTTCAGAGAAAACTAAGGTAGTAAGGCCAACTGGGGCTTCCCACCAGGCCCCCACCCGGAGAGTCCTGGCTCCAGCACAAGAGCCTTCTGGAGGCCAGTGGTCCTCAGTGATCTGCACAGGGCGACTCAAGGCCAGGCTCACTAGCCCTGATAGGTAGGGCTGGGCCCTCCCCCTGGTCCATATTAGGCCGACCTATGTCATCCCCATCCCCCTCCCGAAAGAGTGAGGGAAGGAC
>NW_007727788.1:353358-355106 GCF_000696425.1 Galeopterus variegatus
CCCGTCCCCCGCCCGAAGGAGTGGGGGAAGGACCAGGGCCCAGGGCTGGCCGACTGCCTGGTTGGAAGGCCCCGCCCCATCCCACCCCCTTTCCCCAGCCCCGGGGCCAGCCGGCCCCCTCCCTCCCCTAATCATTGCTGCTTTCCAACATTTTTTTGCCTTATATGGCAAAGCTCTGGGAACTAGGCCTGCTCCAGCCAGCTCACAAGAAGGAGGGGAGAAGGGAGGAGGAAGGAGACCCCCCCAAAAGAGCTGGGGTGTGGCCCGCCTCCTCACATCCGGTTGCCCCCCCTCAGGACTCAGAGATGACTCAGCTTGGCTAGACTGAGGCTGGGACTGGGGGGTGGGCCTCTGCCTCAACTTGGTATTCCAAAGAAAGAACTTCTGCTCTTGCGACCTGCCTTCCCAGTGGCTGGGGGAACCCAGTCTTGGTCCCTTACTTTCTTGGGCTCAGCATGGACCAGTATGGAACATTCCAGGGCCATAAGGGTAACTGGAAGGCCCCTTTCAAATCTGAAGAAAAGAAGGTTCATCACCCTTCTTCTATCCCTGTTCCATATTCCCCACAAGTCACCAGTTCTGGTGCCTGTCCCTGCGCAGCCCCTATCCTGAGAAAGGCCTGGGATGCTGCAGTAGGCCTGGTCAATGTCAGCCTCTCCAGTCCAGTAACAGGGACACTAGACTGGCAGAGAGCCTCGAGCACACTGGAGCACCTTCCAACCAACTCCTGCACTGTAGATGCAGAAAACCAGGGCCTATATGGAAGCAAGAGTTTGGCCCAAGATGAACAGGAAAATTGGTGTCTAAGTAGACTACAATCCACGTCCCTACACTCAACCACGCCCAACTCGCCTCCGGTGCAGTTTTGCTAGCTATATTTCTCTCTGGCCCCCAAGTTTCCCAGGGGAGATCTAATCTGGAGGTTGGAGCCATCTCCAATGGGGGGCCCATCTTCCAGGGACAGAAGCGGCCGAGAGCCCTTAGAATATGGGACTCACAAACTCCACTCCCCCACTTTAGGACCACGGGAGCGCCTGAAGGCCAAAAGTCCCTCTCTAAAGTTCTGGAGGGGGAGAGCCCCGGCTTCCCCCTCTTGGAGGATTGGGCACCCGGAGCCCCGTGGCAGTCCGCGCCCTCACCGATGGACACGAGCTTGATGCTCTCGCGGTCCAGGAACTCGAGCGCCACAGACACGTTCTCGAGCTGCATCTGGCGGAAGGTGGGCCGCTGATTGTGCTTGCGGTGCATCTTCTTCTGGCTGAGTACCTCGAGCAGCGCGATGAGCCGCAGCCCGTCACTCAGGTCCGTCTGCAGGTTGGCGATGCGCTTGCTCACGCACTTGAGGTGTTCGTTACACCAGCGCGTGAACGTGTTCTGCTGGATCTTCTTCCACGGTGCGTCCTCCGCCAAGTCCTTCTCGGTGGCCGGCATCTCGGCGTCCCGCGTGTCGGCACCGCTGCCCGGAGCCGCGCCCGCCGCGCTCTGGCCCGCCCGGGAGTGGGAGCTACTCATTTTGAGGCGCGAGGAGCAGGGGGGGCGGTGCTGCAGTCTCAGCGAGGGGACGGCCCTTTAATTAAAGTCGCAGGCACCTCGGTGCGCGCCAGGCGAGGCACAGAGCGGAGGTTGCGCTGCGGAAAGAGCGAGCCCTTTAAATGCGGGCGGAGGGCGGAGCAGGGGCGGGGCCGTGGTGGGGCGGGGCTGTGTGGGTGGGGCTTCGGGGCCGCGCCCGCCCCGCCCCGCCCCGCCCG
>NW_007727788.1:356162-358310 GCF_000696425.1 Galeopterus variegatus
TGGGTGCGGGCGGGCTTTAGGTGCGGTGGCGGGTGCAGGGGGGGCCCAGGGGACTGAGGGGGGGGGTGAAACAGAAGGTTGGCAAGGTTTGCTCAGTAGCATGTACTGTGTCCCCAGAGTAGTGGGGAGCTATTCACTGAAAATTAATTTTCTGCTAGATAACTCTGGAGATGGTGCTGAGACAGAGATCAGCAAAGGCACAGGGGTAAGGGAACTGTTGGGGACACTCACTGCCACTCTTTTCAGTCAAAGAAAGCCAGCCTACCTATGGATTCTTCCCCAGAGTGGACTCCCTCCCTCCCTGTCCTGTGTACCTTCCTTCTCCAGTTTTCCAGAATGTTCCCTTCTCTATGTCTTTTTCCAGAAAGGCAGGTCTCTGTCTCTACTGCTCGATTCTAGTAATAATTTATCTGCTAAAGACCAGTGGGAGAAGGAGGCCCTGGGTCAGCCAGACTGTCATGACCAAATATGGTTGACTCTCCTGTAGCCTTGGGTGTCTGCATTACCCCTAGTGGGGCTGCGATCCTAGCTGGCATCTCCCCTGCCTCCCAGCACATTCACTTCGGGGCTGCCTGTAACCTCACTGGTTTTTCCTACCAGTTGTGGTGGTAGGGGATCCAAATATCATTTTCCAGTACTGAGGCCCACTCCCTGTATACTCTCCCCACTCCTGGTCGCTTTCACACACACACACGTGCACAAAATGCAGCACAGTGTCCGGGAGCTGAGGTGGAGGTGGGAGGGAGAGCTGTAAAGGGGGAACCCACAGAGATCCGTCCCTGTCAGGCCCCATTCAAGGTGGACTTGGAGTTGTCCCTCTGGTTGCCTTGCTACGCTGGAGAGTAAGTTCCCAAGGAAGGAATTATATCAAGAATGGATTCTCTCTCCATTAAGTGCCATCCAACTGGGTCATCTGGGTTCATTCCTTAATCTTCAGGGGCAGGGAAACTTAGAGTAACTGACCAGTAGTCAACTCCAGCAGAAAGGGGGACAGAAGTTGGGTGTCCTGGCTTCCAGCCCCAGGTTTTCCCTATTTAGGGGAAACAAGGAACGAGAGTGTAGAGGGTTCTTGTCACTAGGAGGACATAGTATCACCACCAGATGTCGCCCCATCTCAAAGCCCCCAGATTGGGTACTCCCAGGAGCCAAAATCCAGCTCTTTCATATTTTCCCTTATTTGGAGTAGATTCTCAGATGTTAGACACACCCCACCCACCTCCCCACCCCTGGCCCTCAGACCCCAGGCCAGGCCCTCCCACAGGCAGCTATGTCCCCTAACCCGGCGGCTGTTCAGCTGGGATCCCTAAGAAGCCCTTTCTAGGCTTTCGTAGCCAGGGGGCGCCAGGAGGGAAGGGAGCGACGGATTGTTGCTATTGAGAAGAGACCTGGGCTGACAAGGCAAGTCCAGGTGGGGCAGGTGAGGACACCCATTTCCCAAGCTCCCATCTTGACCGTGTAGCCTGGGGCACGTACAGATGGGCCTGCCAGCAGACTTTACCTACTGTTCCTTGCCCGGGGTGGCGTGGGAACCTGGGAACGCTGCTGCTCACATCCTGGCTGGCAGTGAACATCCAGCTCAGAGCCAACTTAGGACGGGGCCTAGCTGGGGGATCTGGCCTGGCCACACCACCGCCACAACTCCACGGCGTACAGCAGCCCTGGAACCAACTCTCCTGTGCCCAAAGCAGTTGGTGCTCTGTGGACCTGCACCAGCAAGGGACCCACCATCCCCCTCCCAAAGGGCACACTGGCAGCGAAGTGTCCTTTCAGGTGGCCACTCACCCTCAGCCCACACAAGGGCCTGGTCTCAGGGCCCTTTTTTTTCCCCAGAGACAGGCATGCAGTGGATGGTTCATGGGCATCCGTGCGTGGTCCCATCTCCTGACAAACGCTCAGACATCCTCTTTCCCTCAGCGACCCCCATAGCCTTGGGCACAGGCGTGGGTAAACTAGAGAAGGCAGACCCTGGACACCCAGACGCCAGGGGCGCCTCCATCGCACTAACGCGCCTCAGCTGCACCTGGCCTGAGCCTGGGCGCGCGCCGGCGCCTGCGTTCTCGGGCCTCTCCGCCCGCCTTCGCCGCTCCCGACCCCGGCCCTCGAGCCGCGCCGCGACCACCCAGCGCTGAGCCGGGCCGCAGAGACCTC
>NW_007727788.1:358403-362113 GCF_000696425.1 Galeopterus variegatus
GCGGGGGGGTCGGGGGGCACGCCATGAGCTCGGGCGCCCGGGCCTCCTGGCGACGCCGCCCCCCCGCGATGAGCTCACCGCCAGGCCCCGGGGGAGGGGGGGCCTCGCTTCCAGCGCCCGCGGGGTCTGTAGGGCCCACGTCTAGGCCAACCGCAACGACGCTGGATGGCTGGGTTTGGGAGAGCCAAGCGTTGCCCACAGCTGGAAATGCCCAGCTCCAAGGCCACCTTCTCCAGGGAGCCACCCACAGCCATGGCCCGTCTCTGCCCCAAGCCTAGGCTAGCCAAGCAAGCAGATTCTGCCCCCTAGGGTGAGGGGCAACAGGCACTTGCGGGTGTTCCACGCCTACCACGCACACTGTCCCACTGGGGCTGGACTGCAGGGACCTGAGTTCTGGGATGAACGAGCGTTCTGGCTGCCACTGACTTGGCCCCTTCTGGGTGCCAGGCCTGGCCTGGAAGCAGGCAGCAGAGACGTACCAAAATTTCAGGAGCGTGAATAGGTGCAGTGGGGTGCAGTCAAAGAGCCAAGTGTCTGAGAACCTGGTAGGCACGGCCACACCCTGGCACTGCCAGGCTCCTCTTCCTCTTCTGGGTACCCATTTCCTGGTAGCTTCAGATTCAGCTCAAATGTCACTTCCTCTGGAAAAGCCACATAAAGCAGTGTCGTTTTAACATTTTGCTCACAACCCCCAATAAGAACTACATTTTACATCCTGAGTTAATGCACACGCAGAGACTCATACACATAACAAACGTCTCACAAAACAAGACTTTCCCTTACTACCTGCAAAGTACTCTGATATTTTCTACTCTATTCTACTTTGTTAAAAAAGAAAGAAAAGGAGGGAGGAAGGGAAAAAGGAAGGAGGAAGGAAGAAAGAGGGAGGGAAGGAGTTTGGTCACACCTGCTAATTTGGCAATCCACAGTTTAACACTAATAGCAAGGTGCTGCTCACTCTCCAGGCCTGGCTGCATCCACTGGCGCCTCTGCTAGTTCTGCTGGCAATGACATTTCACACTTTGACTCACTATGGAAGCCTCCCAACAGCGCCAGGTCTTTGTCTTCTGCTGCTCCCTCCAGTGGGAATCCCCTGCTGGGGAGGCCAGTAGATCACCACTTGCTAGATAAGGGGCCTGAGCTCAGGCCCATGAGGGGGCTGTGCTGAGGTTCACAACCAAGGCTGTACTTTGAAGAGGGAAACCCATCTACCCCTAGGCATCACAATCCAAGGCAGGGGTACAATAGGAGCAGGGAGCCAAAAGAGGTGGTGGCTGCTTGGCTGAGTCTCAGGACCCCCACTGTATTTGAACCCTCTCTTTACACTACTGTCTCCTCTGCCCTCCACGCACTCTCTAAACACAAACAGTTCTTTGTCTCTACTTCTTCCAGGTCTGGGGGGAACAAAAGTTTATACAGTACTGCTGTTCCCTGGTAGAGATCATAATAAATTAAAGACATATTCTCCTTGTGTTGAGGACTTCAGAAAAGTGCTAGAATCAGCTCCATTACTGCTGCAAAAGGCAGGGTGAATTTCCAAGATGAACCAATGTGTCTAGGGTTCAAACATAAGGCTTTCTTTGAGAGGCTCTTGGTCAGCTAACCATCCACTGTTTTATATTGATTGGGACAATCTTCAACACGTTAATTCTGACAATAATCATCATTTTATGACTTTTGTTACCATCTGAGCAAATGTTTCAAAGCATTTGCATACAAATTAAAACCCAAAAGATCTTTAATAACCTTGAAGGGAAAAGCTAAGTATTGTATCATTGATTATTAATAAGATTCTGATCTTAAGTAAAATGGTAACTGCTCAATGAACAGTCATCTCCTTGTACATACATACTGAGAAATCTTTGCACGTTGATTTTTTTCCTTATGACTTTCAATTTTGCTGGGATCATAAATTGTCCAATACTGTATACTGCCTAGAAGCCATTCCCCATCCTTAAAGAAAAACCTGTTTTCTTATTCTTGACTTTCAGTTGGCTGCTTCTGAACTCTTTTCATCTTGGCTGCACCCCGATGTCTCCTCTGCCTGCCCTTCCCAGGAAGAAACCCCTGGCAACCCTCAGACTTCCTTGTACATGCCCTTTCCAGTCTCTTTGAGGACTCTGAAGCCCCCTGCTTGGGAGCTCTCTGAGGCCAGGCCATGGCTGTCCAGGTCATCGCCCCGAGTACCAGGTAGTGGCTGGGGAAATGTTTTATGAGAGAATTACTCCACTCAGGGCCCTTGGACAAGTCTCCCCACACCCCAGTACCCTGATTTCTCCTCTATATGATGGGAGTTGGTGCAGAGCCTCTCAGCTCTGGTAGTGAAGGGCTCGCCTGATTTCTAGTGGTCTGGGATGAAGCTACACTACAATGGGGCTGGGCTTAGGCTCCAGGTACCCACCAGGTGGGTGCAGGGTGTCCATCACAGTTCAGCTTCCTAGTGCCATCTGTGGTGGGACCTCATAGTGGGGCAATGGGGGGGGGATATAAGAGGCACAGTGCCAAGGCAGGTGCTGGTGGGGGGATGTTCCTTAGGGAGAAGGCAAACCTAGAATTCCTTGACCTCATAAGGAAACAGCCCAGATCCCTATGGGGAGGGGTGGCATGGGGGAGGACTGAGCAAGCACTCTGTACACACAGGCCTCTGGGAGAGGGGCCAGCATTGCAGAAGAGGGCTGGAGAGGTGCTGGAGAATCGGATTTTGCCAAAACTAAAAAATCCACAAGGCAGCCTCTGAACAGCTCAGAGCCCAAACTGTCATTCCCTCCCCCCCAACCCCACTCTGAAAGATAAGGAGTAAGCCCTTGCCCTGCCCAAGGCTCTCCTGCCTTGTATTGCCATGCACGTGTCTTTGGGGACCCACACACCTCTACTCACATTGCTGGGGACAGAGCAGGGCCTTGCCCTTACTCTAAAACTGGGCCAACAGCAACTCTTCTTTGATAGGGTCTTTGTGTGTGGTCAAAACAGATCCCCAACTCCTCACCACTGCCGGGCGTGTCTACCTCTTCCCAACCCATGAGCAAACCTCCATGGAGAACTGGTCTGTGACCTTTACCAGCTGGGTCAGCCAGTCTGGACCTGATCAGCGCTCTCCCCTCTTCTTCCCCTGTCACCAGCCTTCCTCTATGAGACCAGTGACGGCACACGTCATCTCTTCATAGTCGCAGTTCTGGGTGTGCCCAATAAGGGGCACGCTACTTGGCTCCATGTTCCATCAGATGGCTTTGTTTAGAACACTGCTGTCTCCTGCTTTTCATTCTCCATGGGACAGCCCTTTCTGGTCAAGGCCCTCACCGACTCCTAGCCACAATCCAGGCTCCTGAGCAAACTTTGGCAACCTTCCATGGTTTGCCACTCCCCTGTGCCCCCTGCATGGCCATCTCCTGGGTGATGCTGGACCCAGGGCCATCCCGACAGGAAAGGAACCCTCCCCCCAACTCGCCTCCCCTCAGTGCCCAAAGTGGATAGTGTGGTGGGCTAGGCGGGCACATGCTGTGTGCACACGTCACGTGGCGCCCTCTGCCCGTGCCCATTGGCACGCCCGGGCCCCTTCGAAGGCTGCTTGCTCCCGGAGTGAGGGCGGCCTCCTGGCCCAATGCTCCATTTTCTCCGGGTGGAGCGAGGGAGGGGCGGTGGGAAGCGGCGGGCGCAGGTGCGCAGGCGAAGGCCGTGCAGGCTGGGAAGGCCGGCCTGGGGCAGGGGGTCTG
>NW_007727788.1:363665-368924 GCF_000696425.1 Galeopterus variegatus
GCCTCCTCGTCCTCCTATCGGTTCTCGGGTGAGACCCAACCCCAGAAGCCCGCAAGGCCGCCCATGGGAACGGGGCATGGGCGACGGGGAGGATGGGTCGGGAGGGTGTGGCAAGGGCGTTGGCCGAGAGGGGTACTGGGGAGAAGGGAGGAGAGCCTGGGGGGGGCACATGGACTGTCCCCCCTCCCCCATTCAGACTTGGATTCAGCACCCGTGGACTCGGATATGTACGATCTGCCCAAGAAAGAGGACGCCTTACTTTACCAGAGCAAGGGTAAGGCAGGGAGGGGGTGGGCACCCTGATACCTTCACCCCACTCCCTCGGGGACCCCGGTCTCAGGGAGAACCTGAGGCCCCAACCCCCACCACCTCTCAGCAGCTCTAGAAGGGAGAAACTTTGTCATAGGCCCTGAAATGGAATTCAGATTAGGTACATTGGGCCAGGCAGGGGACATCGATGCCTCCTCTGCTACCGATGTCCCCCTTCCTAAGGCTGTAATGACGAGTACTATGAGGAGAGTTACCTGACCACCAGGACTTCCGGGGAGGCCGATTCTGTGGGTACATCCAAGGGCTTCCGCCAGCCGGTGACTTCACTCTTAGATGCTGACACCTTCCATCACCAGGTGAGCTGGCTATGAGGCATCCTGTACTTTGATACAGCCTGAGGGGATCATAGCTGGGTTTGGGCAAACACAGCAGGGTGGGCTGGGGAGGTGGGGAGGGAGGGACACTGGGTGCAAACACAGCAGGGTGGGCTGGGGAGGTGGGGAGGGAGGGACACTGGGTGCAAATGGTGGCTACTCTCTGGAGAGTTAGGGTCAGCAGACACTTGTTTGGTCAAACCCTACTTTGAGGAGCCGTCAGAAATATTTGACTAGAGTGCATGGGATGGCACATGGCCTGGACCCTGCTCTGAGATCTAGGCTCATGCTATTTCTGAGAATCCTTGGGTAAAAACGAGGGTGCTGGGCACAGGCAGCCAGGACAGTCACTGAGCAAGTGGCAAGGCCCCACAGACAAAAGGCCAGAGACCCAGAATGGTTCTGGAAGGGGCAGGTCCCTGGCCTTTAAGCAATGGTCTGAGTGGGCTGGCCCAGGAAGTTTGGACTGAGGAATATGATAGGGCCATGGTGATCCAGCCAACCAGTTTCCTCACCCTGGCTCGCTTCTGCAGATGCGTGATGACAGTCTTTTCTCTTCTTCTGAAGAGGACAGCAAGGATAGGTGAGTAGTGGAGAGGCCTAGGGACAGGGACTGGTTCTGGGCCCAGGTTCTCCTGGCCCACTTGCTCTCCTCCTTTGCCTCAGGGAACGCCCCGTGTATGGCCGGGACAGTGCCTACCAGAGCATCGCACACTACCGCCCCGTTTCCAACATCTCCAGGAGCTCCCTGGGCCTGTCCTATTATCCTACATCCTCCTCCACCTCTTCTGTGTCCTCATCTTCATCTTCCTCCCCTTCATGGCTCACCCGACGTGCCATCCGGCCAGAAAAGCAGGCCCCTAGGGCCGGTCTGGGCCAGGATCGCCAGGTCCCGCTCTGGGGCCAGCTGCTGCTTTTCCTGGTCTTAGTTGCCTTCCTCCTCTTTGTTTACTACTCCATGCAGCTTGAGGAGGGCAACCCCTTCTGGATGGATCCCTGAGGATCTTGGCTTCGGAGCCAGGTCTTCTCAGAAGTCCTGGCTGACTGCTTCGGCAGTGTTTGATGGGGGTGGGGGGTGGGGGCTTTGCTTTGTGTTCTAGCTTGGAGGGGCCTGGGCCCAGCCCAAGGCAGTGCTTGTTCTCCCTGCCTTGTCCTGCCAGGGAGGCAGCAGACTCAGGCCCTCCAGGGTATGGTGGTCCTCAGCTTGCCTTCCTCTGGAGCCTCCTGGCCCTGCTTGCCTGTGACCCTTAAGGCCTGAGAGGGCAAGACCTCACTCCTTCAGAGAATATGGTTGTTGTCATGCATGCCTCTTGTTCATTGTCACCTTGTTGGCCAAAGGCCACCCTTTGTTTTCGTGGACACAATAAAAAGACCATTTATTTTTAATGTATTGGCTCTTCCTGCTGGGGGAGGGGTTGGGCTCCCATGGCATGGGGCCTCTGGTCTTGGATCTCAACCATCAGTGTCTGGCTTTGCATTTGTTTTGGTCTTGGGTTAGGGATCAAATGCTATCCATAGATATGTTTGTGTTTTCTTTGTGGGTTTTATTCCTTAACGCATTCCCAAAAGTGTTTACAATGTGCATGGATTATATGCAAATACTATGCCATTTTATATAAGGGGCTTGAGCATCTGTGGATTTTGGTATGGCCGGGGGGGGGCGGAGGGGGTAGGTGTCCTGGAACCAATCCCCCAAGATACTGAGGGATGACTACTTATAAAAATAACTATAGTACAACAAAGTGTGTGGAGAGAACCCAGTTGGAAATGCAGCATACAGGTAGTCTGTGGTGTTTTAACCAGAAAAGCCAAAGCCAAGCTCACCATCTAAGGGCACATAGCCAGTGGAACACTCCTCAGCTCCTGGAATTGCTGCTTATTTCATGACATGGGGGAAAAAGCTTCAAAGACAAATTCCCCATCATCTCTGGGTAATCAAATTCTTCATCTGTCTGTGTTCTTGCTTACCTCTTGGGTTTTTATTTCATAATCTTCAAAGTTTACATATATTAAAAGTTGAGTGCTAACTCACTAGGATAGAATGCCATGTGGCACCTTGCACACCTGGCTCTACGCTGCCAGCAGAGGGCGGGAAAGCACAGAGACACCTGGCAGGGGGAAAGCAGAGGCCCAGCATGGGGTGGGGCCTTGGCATCGGCCCCTGTTGCCTCTGATCTGCTCCTTGCTGCAGGCGGTGGGACTCAGTCCAGCTTCTCACCTGGCACAGCATCCATGCGGTGCTTGCACATGGGCTCCTGAGCCTTCAGGGGCTCTTGGCTATCTAGGGCCACACAGTGAGTTTGTGGCAGACCTGAGACTAGGATCCTCCCTGTCTGCTCTTGACCATTTCTCTTTGCTGCATCCTAGTGTCTCTCGTGTGTGTGTGTGTGTGTGTGTGCGTGATCCTAAAAATAAGCGGGTACTTCAAAAGGTTCATGGGAAAATATAATTAAAATACAGATCTTTCCATGAACTTTTTGAAGACCCCTTGTACATGGTTCTTGTGCATTTAAAACAGGCAGAAAGGAATGAGTCACTTCTAATTTTCTCACCACTCATGCAACCTCAGCCTCCCTTGTTTCACTGCTGCAGGCCCCTCCCACGTACCTTGGCCCCCAGAGCCCAGCCAGTTGCTTCATGGACTCCCCAGGCTCCTGCCCTCTGTCCTTCATGATCCCAATCCCAAACCCAGTGTAAGGGACTGAAGGTTGGCCCTGCAGCAGGGCTGAGACCTGGCCGGTACATGGCAGGTGCTGGGCATGGGCAGAGGTTGGTACCTCCTCATAGGTTGACGATAGGGACCTGATGGTCCCATCAATGAGCCTGGACTTGGGAGGCAGAACAAACAGGTCCCCACCAGGATCGGAGGAGGATACAGTGACACAGCCTCTTGTTTCAGCAGCTGATTGCAAATCAGGTACTGAACTCACCTCTGAGAACAATTCCCCCACCAAGCACTCACTATCCAGATTGCTGTAGTAGAGCCTGCTGGGCACTGGGCAGAGAAGTGGAGCCAAGCAGGAACCCATATGGGGTGGTGGCCAGGTTGATATCCCAAAGCTCTGGAGTAGTAACTGGTGTGGAGAAAAGGGACAGTATGAGAAGGGCAGCTGGTTTGGGGTATCCAAAGAGGAAGAAGAGATGTTGAGGCTTCAGAAAGGAATGATTCTCTCTAGGCCTCAGGTCCTGGATCAGGTTGGGAGAAAAGGAGAGGTGGCTGGGTGTGCTTGACAACTACTGTGGTGTCTGGGATGAGTTAAGAAGGGGAAGGAAGGAAACAACACTCATGTGACATGCTCTCCCCCTTTTCATTCATTCATTCTGAAAGGGCTCCCACATCCATTCACGGCCAAGGTCCTGACAGAAGATCCCTGAAGGCTCTAGGAATCCTCACCCTAATGCTCTTAGGAAGTGCAAGGGCTGCAAGCCTCCTGCCCTCGGACTCTGAAATAGCCTGCCTCCCAAGGGCTCTAGGCCTCTCGCAGGGCTCCACCCCCCACACCTCTCTGAGTTCCCCTCAGACTCCAGAGACCTCCCACTTCGGCTTGGCCCCCATTCCCTGGGGCTCCATGGGTCCTGGAGTGCTCCCTCCCTACTCCAGTGCTCCTTAATGCTCTATAATCTCCAACCCGTGCTTCACCTAACCCTCAGGGCTTGGAGCCCCATAAGGGCACCAGAGTGCTTTAGACACCACTCAAGTGCTCTGTATGTCCCAACTGGAGCCTCCACCTAAATGCTCTCAAGGGCTCTGGGACTCCTTTCCAAGAGCCTTGAGGGACTGCTGTAGAACCCTCCCAAAAGCGTCCAAGGTTTCTGGGGTCCTCCACACTGCAGGGCTCTTGAGGGCTCTGGGACTCCTGCCCCTACCCCCAGCTTCCCATGGTTCTGGCCCACCTGCCCCTCCCCCCAGGGATCTAGCTGCATGGAGAACACAGCAGGGGACAGCAGCTGCCCCAGGTCCCAACAAGAGGATGTTGAGGGCACTGTCTGAGGAATCACCCAATTCCCTCTCCTATAGTGAGAGTGCAGCCTGCTGTGGCACCTTGCACCCAGGGACCACACATCCCTTACCACGAGGATGTACACATGGTCCGGGAGGAGCCCAGGCATCTGAAGGGGTGCAGGGGGATGTCAAAGTGGGCAATAGGGTAAGGGGACAGTGGAAGAGTTCCCTGCAGGGTGAAGCAAGCCCAGAACCATTACTCCTGACCGGAATGGAATGCTCAACATTGGCTCCCAGATTCCACGGGACGCAGCAAAGAGCACTAGGCTGCACAAGGGGAGCTCTTGCTTTGACCCCTAATGGAGGTGGAGCCAGCTGCTTGAGGTAGGAAGGGCACCTGATGGGCCAGGATGGCTCCAGGACCCAGCTGGTAAAACCTTCCCGAGGACAGCCCCACGATGCAGAGCCTGTGACTCCATGAGTGCCCCACCCCTGGCCCTGAGAGCCTGAAGGACAAAAAAGGAGCACAGGATCCCCACTTTTATTTCCACCTGGGGCTGGGCTGCTGCCCCAGGCCCTGGGTGGCCAGTCACAGGGAGACACTGCCCAAAGGCCAGCAGGGCACAGCTGGATAAAGTCCAGCCCCCACCTCCAGCCCTGATACTGTTCCCA
>NW_007727789.1:0-683 GCF_000696425.1 Galeopterus variegatus
TTTCCTCCACTACAGTTTTAAAAACTTTGTGGATTTTCTATGAATCGTATCAGAGTTCATGTCATTAGACCAAAGTCTCACCCATAAATCTTGAGATAACCCACCCCCTTCTCTACCTTTAAATCTGCTGTGGAATAATGCTCTTAAGAACATTGGAATCTCTATTTAATTCCTATCTAATGAAAGAAGATCTGTGAGGCACACCATTAAAATCTTTATGGGGCCTTTTGTCTGTTTGAAAGAATCTATAAGGAACACACTTTAAATCATTCTGAGGTTGTGCCTTCGTCTGTAGACTGTGTTTTCCTGACTGCACCCTTGGATTTCACCTTTGCCCACAAACCATTGCTTAATTTTAGAATCATCTGCCATTTAGAGAAACAGAGAATGAGAAAATAAATTTATTTTTGAACCCAGTAAGTACTGGTTGATGTAGATTTAACGTCTCCTAATTCAGCCCATGTCTTTTCTCTCCTCATTTGATTTAGGCAGGTAGAAGCCAGGTAGTACCTTTGACCTCTGCCTGCAAATCTCCTTAGGTAGATCGTCTGGTTCATGAGACACATTTTCTATTTTCCGTATTATTGTAAGTGATGATGTTGTGAAATTTTCTCCACTGTATTAACAAGAATATACCTTCCTTCAGCTTCCAATAACACTTACACCCTCAGTGACAGTCTCCT
>NW_007727789.1:1550-3159 GCF_000696425.1 Galeopterus variegatus
CCTCCATAGACCTATGCCTTTTCTCTATTGTATTCTCTGTTTGAGGGCTGGCATACAGTAGGAGCTCAATAAATGACTGAAGACTTGCATTTCTCTGCTAACCTTGCCACTGAATGGTTGGGTACCCCTGAACAAGTCCTTTACCCTCTCTGGGCCTTGGTTTCCCTCCCTTGTAGATGGGGATGAATTCACCCCTGCTCTTCCTCTCAGGGATGCTGTACCCCTGAGAAGTGGACTTGTGACTCCTGGCCCAGAGCTGGTGACCATCTGACCCCAGGTCCTCAAATATCACAACTGCCGCTTTCAGACTTAGGATTTCACAGAGTGCCCAGGAGCAGTCTCAGGGTTGTGTGTAGAGCTCCTCCCTGGGAGCTGGTCCAGGGATACCACTCATGCGGGCCTGGCATGGAGTGGACGGCTCTGTGGAAGTCTATATGCTGTTCCGTCAAAATTGCATTTCCTTCTTTGGTGTGTGTGAGCCTACTAGGAAGAATTGGGCTGGCTTGATTAACTGCCTCTTAGAAACCCCTTTAAGTGGGAGAGGACAGGCTGTGTTCTTGGGGGTGGGGGGACCGGGAAGCGGACAGTCGGGCAGGATTGAAGAATTCCATCAAAATTCTTGAGAGAAGCATGTGGGCTTCTCTCAAGAGGATAAACTCGGTTCCAGAAAATCTCTTTAGATCTCACCCCCCCACCCCCACACCCCGCCTGAATATTTTCTTTTCTCAGGCTGGATGTCTGCAGTTCATCCCCTTGTGTAGGACGGGGCAGGACGGGGCAGGACAGGGACAATCCCTCGGGCTGTGTTACTTGATTCAGGGGCAAACTCTGGCCACTGAAGTTTTCTGGAAACCCTGTTCCCACACTGTTGTTGTGAAGATTCCTCTGGCCTGGGAAGCCTGTCCTAACCCTGTGACCTTGACCATCCTGCAGTTTCAGACAATTTATCAGCTTGAAAACAAGAGACAGGAAGGGGGATCTGAAAAATTAGAGGTTTTCCTGGAATCCCGTAATAACTTCGTATAGCATACATTATACGAAGTTATACGAAGCACAGCATTTTCTTTCCCCATCTCGCAAATGCTGGTCTGCTGTAAAAGAATGGTCAGACCTTCATGATGTCACATGTCATACTGCCACATTTTCTGGCATGCTTCAGTTTTTGTCTGTCTACACTACTAATGGTGAGACTCTGGAGGGCAGGATCTATAATCTGGTCATCTCTGTGTGGGACAGTATCTGGTATACACTAGAAAACCTACATATATTTGCTGAATAAATGCATCTTAACTCTGCTGATAATGTGGCCCATGGAGACACAAATGTCTGTGGAACAGTTGTCTTTTAGCACTGTACAGATTAACATGTTATAGTATGAGTATTATTACAAGGTACTAAAATGGAGCGAGGCTAAGAATTTGGTCTACATGTAACATATTTACTACTCTAAAGTGGGGTGCTCTGGGAGAGGTTAACTATAAGCATAAATTATTAATAATTTTTTAAAAATCTATAATCTTTCCCATCACTAATACTTTGTCAACTTTATGGAAATATAATTCATATATCATAAAATCTACCCATTTAAATTGTACAATTCGGTGATTTT
>NW_007727789.1:6699-12583 GCF_000696425.1 Galeopterus variegatus
TTTTTTGTAATTGTAATCAAAGTCTAGATATAATATCAAGTAAGATAAGAAGGCAAATATTTGCAGTTTTGTATTCGGGGTTACTCTGTGATTTTCAAAATGATACTTTTTTTTTTTTTTTTTTTTTGTAATTGTAATCAAAGTCTAGATATAATATCAAGTAAGATAAGAAGGCAAATATTTGCAGTTTTGTATTCGGGGTTACTCTGTGATTTTCAAAATGATACTTTTTTTTTTTTTTTTTGTCTTTTTTCCGTGTCCGGCAACGGATCGCAACCCTCAGTGCTGCTCCCGCGCCTCGCTCAGCCAGTGAGCGGGAACCGGTCTGTATGTGGGATCCAAACCCTCGGGCGGGAGCGCCGCCGCGCTTCCCAAGCGGCGCACTATCCAGTGCGCCACCGGGCCGGCCCCAAAATGATACTTTTTAAAAATTTGAATAAAATATACTCATTTATTTAATAAATATTTATTAAGCATTTACTGTATGTAGGCACTAAGTTCTGGAGATTTAGCAGGGAAGGAGGTTTATATTCTAGTGAGGGAAACAGATCATAACCAAGACAAATAAGTAAAATATGTAATGATCAGGTGGCAGCAAGTGCTGAGGAGAGCACTGAGACACAGGAGGAGAGAGGAAGACGTGCTGGTTGGGGAAGGGTTTCTCCTACCCTGAGAAGGTGACCTTTGAATGGAGACTGCAGGAAGGTGAGGGATTGGGCCTCGGAGTCACGTGGGGTAGAGGGTTCTTGGCGGAGGGAGTTGCAGGCGCAAACCAGGAGTGTGTTCTGAGTGTGAAGGGACAGTGAAGAGCCAGGCAGGAGAGGGGGAGCGTATGGGGAGGGTCAGAGACGGTGGATGGCAGATCACCCGGGCCTCACCAGCCAACGAGAGGACATCCATTTTAACTCAGACTCAGAGGGCTTTGAGCAGAGGAGTGACATGATCTGTCTAATATTTGGCCAACATGCATTTAGATTTACCCACACATTCACTTGTAGAGAAAAAATATAACTTTAACATGTGCAATTTGCTTCTGTACTGATGCTTGCTAAAAATGGGAAAACATAACTAATGCCATTTTAAGTAAGGCAGCTTCTAAGGGGTTAATGTAGAGGCCAAGCATAGTCAAGGTGGGCACAGGCACGCTAAATTCCAGGAAGGGAGTAATCACCACCCAGTTCCAGGAACTGACCAGTTCCTTATTTAGAGGCCACCTGGCCTGACCACAAGGAAGATAAACGATTGGGAAATACACTGTTCCTTATCGGTCTGCCAGCCCGCTCAGACCACCAATAAATCTAAAGGTCTCCTCCGATAACCAGTAAGCAGTATACAACTCATCCTGTTGCAAAAGTCTGTCTAAAAAACTGTATAAAAAGCGCCTGTGTTAAGGGCTGGAGGCCGCTTCCGTCCTGAAAACGGAGCGACCCCAGCATGCTGGAATAAAAACCTCTTGCTTGATTGCAGCAATCTCTGTCTCCTAGTCTTTGCGAGATGAGCCTTCCCAACAAGTAAGATTTGCACTTTCGGGCCAGTCTTACACACTCTTTTATTTATTCTTCATTTTTCTGCATCTCCAACTTTCCCCTGAGGTCATTTTCATTCTGCCTAAAGTATAGCTCTTAGTATTTTCTTGAGAGCAGGCCTGTAATAATAGATTTTTTTTCAGTTTGTCTGAAGATGTCTTTATTTCACGCTCATTTTTGAAGGATAGTGTTGCTGGGTATGGAATTCTAGGTTAGCAATGATTATGATTAGAACCTCAATGATGTCATTCCTGTTTGCCGACTTCCGTCATTTCTGTTGAAAAGTCAGCTGTCAAATTTATGGTGCTCCTTTGAAGGTAATATGTCTTTATTCCTTTGGACACATTTTAGATTTTTCTCTGTTTTTGCTTCCTCCAATTTACCACAATGTGCCTGTTTATGCTGTGTGGGAGTTTGTGTACTTCTTGAGTCTTGGGCTTCATGTCTTTTCTTAGCTTAGGACCATTCTTACTATCTCGTCAAACATTGTTTCTGCTGTATTCTCTCCTTTCCATATGGAACTCTGATTCCACATAAATTAAAGCTTTTGGCCATACACCCAATGCTCTTCAGCACTTTTCTATATTTTCTTTCCTTTTGTATCTTTCAGTCTAGATAATTTCTCCTGACTTAGTTTCCAGGTTATTTCCTCATCTGTGTTTATTTATTTATTTTTCTCACCTGTGTTTCTCATCTGCTGTTAAACCCATCCACCGTGTTCTTAGTTTCAATTATGTTTTTTGGTTCTAGAATTTCCATTTGGCTTTAAAAAATTTTTTCTTTTCAGTTTTGTACCAACGTGCTCAATCTTGTCTTTTATTTCCTTGAACATATTAAGCATACTTATTTTAGTCTGTGTCCACTAATTCTATGATTTGGATCCTCTGAGGGGGTCTCTTTATATACTGTTTCTCTTAGTTTTTGGTTCCATGATCTTGTCTCTGTATGTGAGTTATTTGTTTATTATTTATTTATATTGTAAAATATATATAACATAAGGATTACCATTTCAAGCATTTTTGAACCTACAATTGTGTGGAATTAATTACAGTCATAGTGCTGTGTGACCACCATCTCTATCCATTTCCAAAAACTTTTTCATCATCCTAAACTCAAGCTCTGTACCCCCTGAGTCATAACTTATTTATTTCTTACCCTCAGTTCCTGGTAACATCTAACTTTGTATAGTTCTGTCTGTGAAGTTATTTTTTCTTTTTAATTGATTTTTTCTTAATTGACCCATGATAATTTTATATATTTATGGAGTACAATGTGATATTTGGGTATATTTATACAGTGTGCAATGATCATACCAGGGCAATTAGCATATCCATCACCTCAAACGTTTGTCACCTCTTTGTGTTGGGAATGTTCAACATCTTCTCCACTGGCTACTTGAAGTTATACAGTAATTTGTTGTTGACTGTAGTCTCCCTGTATTGCTATAGCACAGTAGATTTTATTCTTCCTATTTCTCTACAATTTTGTATCCATTGACCACCCCCTCCCTATCCCCCTCTTCTCCTTACCAGCCTCCAGCAACCACTATTCTGCTCTCTACTTCCATGAGATCAACTTTTTTAGCTTGCACATGTGAGTGAGAACATGCTATATTTCTCTTTCTGTGCCTGGCTTATTTCACTTAACATAATTTTATCCACGCTTATCCATGTTGCTACAAATGGTAGAATTTCATTCTTTTTTATGGCTGAGTAGTATTCCATTGCATATATATGTATATTTATATCACATTTGCTTTATCCAGTCATCCACTGATGGACATTTAGGTTGGTTCCAACTCTTTACTATTGTGAATAGAGCCACAATAAACATGGGAGTGCAGGTATCCCTTACACACGCTAATTTCCTTTCCTTTGGATATATACCCAGTAGTGGGATTTCTGGAATATTGAGTTATTTTTCATTGAGTGCCTGACATTGCATATGAAAAGATATAGAGAAAAATTTGAGGCTCTGGATGTATCTTCCTTTTGAGAGAATTTATTTATTCACTTGTTTTTAGAAAATATTGCAAAATTGACAATATTTGGATTCTTTTTGAGAGAATTTATTATTGCTTTGGGGAAATGGCTAGCCTAGGGGTACTGGCAATCCTGCATCACCACAGACCACCTGGGGACTAAGACAATTTGAAGCTGCAATTCTGTCCCTGTGAGTGCTGGCTTGGACCTGGTTCTCCGTAATGTATAGGGTCTACACAGAGTCTTTGGGGCCACAGTACACAGTCTTGGGGATTTACTAGGATTTCTCTTTCTAGGCAGGCCCTGAAGTCCAGTTTTTGTCTTCTCTAGCTCTGCAAATCTGTTGAAAGCTCTGCTCAGCTTCTTGTTTTTGACACTTTTAGGGGAAAAGTGTTTCCAAATGCTGTGCTCACCTCTCTGGGTTTCTGCCTTCTCCCAGAAATTGGCCTTGTAATTCTTCACTGCTGTGGTAGCTCTCTGATGCCTTTGAAAAGATATTTTTTTATATTTTATTAAGGTTTGCTTGTTGGTCTCAACAGAAAGGTCAATCTAAACACTTAGTCTGCCATTACCAGGAGTAAAAACCTGATTTAGGCTTTAATAAAATCCCTAACTGCAAGAAAGGCCATTGTAGTATTCTAGATGAGAGATGGTGGTGGTGGCTTAGATCAGAGTGGTAGTAAATAATATACCTAAAATTTTAATTTATTAGACATCATCTATTGACTTTGGACAATGCTAAATGATCCCATCTCCTCTTCTCATGTTCCCAGTAAAGTTGTATTACTATTTTTAATTCTTCTATTGTTTTCCTTCTAAAATTCTAAATTTTAAATAATATGCTAACTCCTTAATTTATAATTTCATTAATTATAAGCTGTATTTTTTTTTCCCCTTTTTGTCTTTTTTACTGACCGGTAATGGGATCGCAACCCTCGGTGTCACGCCCGCACCGCGCTCAGCCAGTGAGCGGGAACCGGTCTCCACATGGGATCCGAACCCTCAGTGGGAGCACCGCTGCGCTCCCAAGTGGCACACTCTCCAGTGCGCCACCGGGCCGGCCCATAAGCTGTATTTTTTAAGTCCTCACTTTTAAAGATAAAGGTCTTGGCAATGTCTATCCCATTCAGCTTCTTCTTCAAAATTGTACAACTTTTTTTTTTTTTTTTTTTTTTTGGGTGGCTGGCTGGTATGGAGATTGGAACCCCTGACCATACAACCTTTTTGTTATCTGAACTTCTAATTTTTTATTGTCCATATTGAGTAACATTTAAAAAAACCAAAGTGATGTCTTTTATGCTTTGTCTATAGGTTCATTCCAAACATTGAAAATTAATAATCAAGTATATTGGGGAAATGCCTTTATTATACCTACAAACATGAGTAATTATTAGTCAGGGCCTAAGGATGTAGGTTAAAAGTAAGTTTCCTTTGAAATGTTGAAGGCTTTGTTCCGCTGACCTCTGATGTCCAGGGTTTCTGTCGAGAAGTCTGAGCTATACTGATGGTAAGTCCTTTGTAGGTGGCCTGACTTTTCTCTGTGGAATCTTTTGGGAAATTCTTATCCCTGGAAGTCTCACAGTATAAAATAGCCTCGTTAACTAGACTGAAAATTCTGTGGGGCCTGTCAACCAAGACACTCATGATTTTCAGTTTTGGGAAAGTTTCTTTTAGGCCTGAGAATTTTCTCTCTTTAGTTTTGTCTTTTGGAACTCCTGTTAATCAGTTAGGTGTTGAACCTCCTGGCTTGTTTCTCTTTTGAAGTCCCTGTGTATATTGTGCTCAGCGATTTGAAAAGAAATTTCATTCAATAAACATTAATAGGATATTATAAAAATGAAAAGCTTCCTTGAAAAGGAAAACTGTGTTTAAACATATGCATATTTAATTTATATTTAATTAATATAAATATATTTTGTATTACATAGAAATATAAAAATAATATACACTTGGCCCTTGAACAAGGTGGGGGTTGGGGCAGTGACCCCTGCACAGTATATATTTATATATATATATTTTTTTTAATGGGTTTTTTTGCTCTTTGTGTTTTTGTCTACTTTCTTAGATATTTCCATGACGTATCTCCCTACTGTTCTAGATACAGTTGACTTGAACAACACGGGCTTGAATTGTGCAGGTTAACTTCCATGCTGATTTTTTTTTCAATAAATATGTTAGAAATGTCTTTGGAGATTTGTGACAATTTGAAAAAACTTGCAGATGAACTGCATCGCTTAGAAATATCAAAAAAACTAAGAAAAAGTTAGGTATGTCATTGTAGTGGATTGAATTATGTCCCCCCAAAACTCACTGAAGGTGGACTTTTGTCCCCCAAGTTTTTTTTTTTTTTTTTCCTTTTTGTCTTTTTTCGTGTCC
>NW_007727789.1:13039-14338 GCF_000696425.1 Galeopterus variegatus
TGTGACTGTTAAGAGGGTGGGAAATCCTATTATGGTAATTGAAAGGTGAAGCCTTGAAGAGTTGATTAGATTGTAGGACATACAGTAGTGAATGGATTAAAAAGTGGTGGTCATGGGCATGGTTCTGAGGGCTTTAAAGGAGGAGAGTCTGTCTTTCACTCTCTCGCTCTCTCTGCTTCCACTGTCTTGCAATGTGAGACCCCAACTCACTGTTGCCACCACCAGATGGACTTTGGACTTCCCCACCTCAGAAACTGTAAGCAATAAATTTCATTTTCTTTATAAATTACCCAGTTCCACGCATTTTGTTATAAGCAACACAAACGGACTAATACAGTCATGAATGCACAAAATATATTTTATCATTTACTTCCATAAAACCTACACATATCTGTTATATAAACAGTTCAAATTTCTCAAAGCTTACACACACAAACACAGACCGTATATGGCATCGTTCAGTCGAGAGAAATGTGAACAGACATAAAGATGTAGTATTAAATCATACCTGCATAAAATGAACTGTAGTACATACTGTGCTACTGTAATAATTCCACTGCCACCTCGCGTTGGTACTGTGGTGAGCTCAAGTGTCATGAGTACCTACTTAAAACGCTGTGTGATGCTAATCACCGCCACGTGAGCTGTAAGAAGTGATCTTTCACAGTTCTCACATATTTTTCATCATATTTAGTGCAATACCATAAACACTGAATAACACCAGGGGACCCATACGAAGTGCTGCCAGTGGTGCTGGAAGTGCTCCCAAGAAGCAGAGCATAGTGATGACATTACAAGAAAAGTTGAATTGCTTATTGCGGTCTGTAGCTGTGGTTGCCTGCTATTTCAAGATAAATGAATCTAGTGTAAGGACCATGTAAAAAAAAAAGGAAATTCATGAAGCTGTCACTGCAGCTATGCCAGCAGGCATATATATATGTGCATATAATACATATAACATACAGAATATGTGTTAATTGACTACTTATGTTATCCATAAGGCTTCCAGTCAGTAATAGGCTAATTGTAGTTAAATTTGGGGGGAGTCAAAATTTATACTTGGATTTTCAACTGTGTGGAGGTCAGCACCCCAACCCTTGCACTGTTCAAGAGTCAAGTATATCTTATTTTTATATTTATATTTTATATGTAATATAAAATATATTAATTAAATATAAATTAAATATGCATATATTTAACTTCAGTCTTCTTTTTCAAGAAAGCTTTTCATTTTTATAATATCCTGTTAATGTTTAACTGATGAAATATCTTTTCAAATCTCTCTGAGCACAATGTATG
>NW_007727789.1:15211-18344 GCF_000696425.1 Galeopterus variegatus
CAACACTGACTGGGTGTTTGATGATATTAAGGAATAAATATTATTTTTTTAGGATGATAATAGGTATTGTGGTTATGTTTTTTTAAGAATCATCTTTGAGAGATGCATACCGAAGTATTTAAAATGAAATTACACGATATCTGAGATTTGAGTCAGTGCCCGGCTGCGGGGCCTCCTGCAGTCAAGGCCCTCATCGTGGACTTTGGGCTCTCTGTTTTCTGCCCCAGGGGGTCCTGGAGGGCAAGTTCCCGTCCTGGGTCTAGGAGAATCCCACTTCTGCACACTCTAGGTCGTGGCTTACTTTGCCTAATTGTCAAATTCTGTGCTTCAATTTGCTGTTTTCCAGGAATCTTTTCAAACCTCTTGATGGCGTTTCGCTCGTTCTCTTCATTGTTGTAGATTTATATATGTGTATATTTTAATTTTACTGTCGTTTTAGTGGAGTCTCCAGAGGGAAAAGAGACAATGTGTGTCACCCATCTGTCATCTTCTTTTTGGAAGCCCCACCAAGATATTTTTAAACAACTGCATAAAATTACATCGAACAATCCCAATGTACTCAGTGATTTTCTGGTTGGGTGTTTAGGATCCCATAATTATGCAAGGAGACTGTGAAAACCAGCAGGTGCATTCAGATGTGGGTGTCAGTGATGGGATGAGATAGTGTCCCTGGGAAAACTGTCCCTGGCTCTCTGGTTTGCAGACTGCTGTATGGAGTTGCGTGTAGAGTAGGTGGGAGTGTCTGCTCAGAGTAGCTCATCAAGCCTTGGGGAGTGGGCACCGTGCCTGGCACAGGGAAGCTGAGTGAGGAGTGGGTCATTGTTGGTCAGGGCATCACTGTGACTGTCCTGCTGCCCACTGCCCTGTGTCGGTTCTGGTCTATGTGGGAGCTGCCACATGTATTCACCACCCACAGAATGAATGTCAGCTGCCATTTGGTGGGAACTCTCACCCCATATCCTCAATTTTAACAAGGCCAGGAGACAATCATGTGTTTGCTAGGAGGTTCTTGGGGCAGGGAATGGTACAAACAGCCAAGTCAGCATGAACCGGGGTGTGTGTTACAGTCTCAAACTCCTCCCCAGCTTCCTCTACCTTTGTGTGACTTGGGGGTGACCTCACCGACTTGGATTGGTACACTTGGCTGAGTGACTTTAAGTAGCCAATATTCAGAAATCATTGGATTAAATATTTGGAAACAATAAGGAAAACAGCTTATAGGGATGGTTTTTTATGTCAGGGGAGGAGATATAGTCACACAACTGGCCCTACCCCAGCCTTGGCATTAACCTGGGTGTTTGCATCAGGACCTCCAGAACGTCTGTGCACCTGGAGGGGCTTAAGATGACAGATGTGTATCCTCTCCCAGTTCTGGAGCAGAAGTCTGAAATCAAGGTGGGGGCAGGGCTGCACTCCCACCGGAGGCTCCAGGGGAGGATCCTTCCTGCCTCTTCCAGCTTCTGCTGGCTCCATGTGTTCCTTGAAGCCGCATCACTCCTGCCTTTGTCTTCACGTAGGCTTCTCTTGGTGTCTGTGTCTTCTCTCCTGTCTCTTACACGAGTAAGGACACTTGGCATTGGATTTAGGACCACCGTAATTCCAGGATGATCTCTCCTCATCTCAAGATCCTTAATTACATCTGCAAAGACCCTTCTGAATAAGGTCCTATTCGCAGGTTCTGGGAATTAGGATGAAGACATATTTTTTGGGAGCCACCTTTCAACCTGCTACACCCTGGTTCAGGGTCAAACCTGCCCAAGGGTCAGTCCTGATGTGGGGAGAAAGATGAGATCAGGGAAGGGGGTGAGGGTGCTTGGGGTGGGTTTATTAGTTTCCTGTGGCTGCCTTAACAAATTGCCCAAAACTGGGGGGCTTAAACCAACAGAAACTTATTTCCTTGTGGTTCTGGAGGCCAGAAGTCTAAGGTCAGGGTGTCGGCAGGACCGCACTCCCTCTTCAGACTCCATGGGAGGATCCTTCCTGGCTCCTTTCTGGCTTCTGGTGCGTGTGGCTATCTTCAGTATTCCTTGGCTTATAGTCACATTGAGCCAGGCTCTATCTCTGTCTTCACATGGCATGCTTCTCTGTGTCTCATGTGTCCTTTCCTGTCTCTTATGAGTATGTTCCAGTTGAACTTAGGGCCCACCCTCATTCTCTATGATCTCATCTTGATTCTTAATTTAGTTACATTTCCAGAACCCTATTTCCAAATAAGTCCCATTCTCAGGTTCCAGGTGGACATGGATTTTGGGGGGATACTATTCAACCCGCAGGAGTGGGGCACTGCGATTTTAAGTAGGTGTTTGAAGGCTTCATTGAGCTTTTAACCTGGAGGAGGTAAGTGGGGAGCCATGTGGAGATCTGGGGAAAGAGCCTTGTCAGGAGGACAGAACGGCAAGCGCAAAGGCCCCGAGACAGGAGCAGCAGCATTGGAGGACCAGTATGAAGGCCAGTGTGGCTGGAGCAGAGTGAGGTGGAGGAGGAAGAGTGGGCCAGAGAGACTGTGCATTGCCCAGTAAGAGGGGTGGGCCTTGTCCTGAGTGCTGGGAGAGGTCTTGTCATGGTGTCCCTGATCTGTGTGATGGGGCTGGGTGAGGAGTCAGTGAGCAGTGTGGACACTCAAGATGCATGAGCCAGCATCGCTTCTGCATACAGAGTAGTTAATGTTTGCTAGGACAGTTTGAAATCTCTTCTTACCACAATCCTAGAGGCAGGTGTCTTCATTCCCCTTCACAGATGGGGCCCAGAGGGGTAAAGTGATTTACTCAGCCTCACACAGCACACTAGGAAAGGAAAGGAGTGTGCCCCACTCGGGCCTCCCACTTTATCCCTAGATGCCTGGCGTGGCTGCAGAAAAGGGATTAAAGGACCAAACACCGTGGATTTCTTGCGCTCTCCAAACTGCCTAACGCTCCGCCAATTTCTTTCTTTTCCTCTTTCTCTCCCTTCTCTCCTCCTTTGTCCTTCCCTTAACTTTGCTCTTTTTCCAAAGGGGCAGGATTGCACCTGAGAAAAGGGCTCCAGGCCAGGGCTGGGTGCAGCCCCAGACCACAGTGCCTCCCTATCTCTGGTCCTAAGCCTGCATTCGAGGGTGGAGGCCAATGTTTAGGCTGCAGGTTATGCAAACGCAACA
>NW_007727789.1:19676-31140 GCF_000696425.1 Galeopterus variegatus
CACAAATTGGTACATATAGTTTGGAACTTTTGATTAGCTCTTTATATTCCTTGGCCTTTTTAAAAAAAAAGATAAGAAATACATTTTTATGAGAAAAAGTAAAATGTCAACCACAGTGCTTAGAACATGACCAGCAGTCAATATTTGTAAAATGCATATATGAGTGAACTATATTAATTTGCTCTGAGGTTGCAGTGGCTCTTGATTTTCTTTCTTGTAGGTGGTCTGTGGGAAAATGTCTCCACATCCCTTTCAAATTTCAGAATCCCCTCTGGGGTGTTTAAAAAATATCTTCTTTATAAAGCACAAACCCTTTGGGGTAGCATAGACCTAGAAGTCATTTACACTGTAGTATGAATTATGATAGCTTTGTGGTTCCCTCAGGATTCACAGGATACCTGGGAAGGAAGGGATGCTTTGGAGGGTGGGGAAGCAATCTGGAAGTCTGGGTTAGTGGGAATCTTTTTAAAATACTTGGGTTTCTGAGGCTTCAGGTTTTATGGAGGAAAGGGAAACATGAGAGGATTCATATNTACTTGGGTTTCTGAGGCTTCAGGTTTTATGGAGGAAAGGGAAACATGAGAGGATTCATATTCCTCTCCTAATGTTTTTGCCAGAGTGACGCCTGGGTAAAATCAAGCATACCTATTTGTTGCACTGAATTGACTCAGGAGGTTGCTGGTATCGAGCAGCATCCTGGGGAAGGTGGCCTTTCAGGGTGGGTGGACAGAGGCCTCTCCCTAAGCATGAGGGAAGACGGGAGAGCCCCCACCTCACCCTGTGCTTCTTCCTATTGTAACTTAGTGGTAATGAGGCTACTTCTGGGGATGTAGGAGAGTGGGGGGCTGGAGAGTAGAAGTGGGGAAGACTTACTTTTCATCGTTCACCCCTCGTGCTTTTGGAATTTTGTGCCCTCTGCATGTATAAACGATTTTCAAAAAGCAATTAAATAATAAAAAAAGAGGGGCTAAATAAGAGGTTTGTTTCCCTTTTGTGCACCCACCACCTCGAATGCTGAGTGTCTGCTGTGAGCTGGGCACCAGGGTACAGGGTGGGCAGGGCCCCTTATGGGGTGAATGGGCTGGTGGAGCCTCAGATACTCCATGGTGGCCTCAGACCCTACAAAGTTGATGTCAGGCACCCAGGCCTTACCCAGCAGGTCTGGACACATTGCTTAATATGTGAATGAACAGAAAATGGTCCTGAGTGAGAGCTCTGTGGCTGGCTTGGAGATGCCCTTGAAGTCCAGGGGAAGAAGGAGCCAGAACCTGTCCTGGGAGGGCCCAAGTGCCCGGAGGGGTAGGGTGGGGGACGGGGCTGACCATGTGGCCAGCCCAGGGGGAAGGTCTTCAAGACCAGGAGTTGTCATAAGGGAGCCATTGAAGGTGCTTGAGAGAGGAGGGTCAGTCAGGGTTATGACACTGACAAGGAGCTTGTCTCAAGATAAGCTTTGGGTCCCCTTGACTTGTCCAGGAGACCCCTAGAGACCTTACCTCCCAGCTGGGCAAACTCCCTGGGGTTTGCTGTGCCCAAGGGAGGCTGCCCTGACAGCTGCCTTTCTTACCGTGTTTCCCATTTTCTTCTCCCTTCCCAGGAAGAAAACAGGCAGATTTTGGCTCGGCAGAAGTCGAACTCGCAATCAGACTCCCATGATGAGGAAGTGTCACCGACCCCGCCCAACCCTGTGGTGAAGGCCCGCCGCCGGCGAGGGGGCGTGAGTGCGGAGGTGTACACAGAAGAAGATGCTGTCTCCTATGTCAGGAAGGTGAGGGTCCTGCAAAGCTCCCGTCCCCAGGCCTCAGTGCATGGCTCTCACCCATGAGATCCCCAGGAATCCCAAAGGGGGCCCTTGTTGTTCCTGAGGGCCTCAGTTTCCTTTCTGGTCAGACAGAGGAGCCACGTGTGCGATGGTGGATTGGAGTCCTCATCTCATTGAGCACATAAGCTGAGCACATATTTATGGGAGAGGCTTTTGTGTGGGGTCTCCGCATTCCCATAAGGCTTTAGGATTCTAGCAGGCTCAGGAGAGGGAAGGGGCTTGCCAGCGTCCATGGATGTCAGCATTAGAGCTGTCCCAGCCTGCGCAGTTCCCATTATCCTGCAAGTGCTCTGGTGTCTTCTTATAAGGGCAGTAATTCCATCAGGTCAGGTCCCCACCCTCATGACCTCAACTAAACTCAGCCACCTCCCCAAATCCAACACCTCCCGAAGGAGCCATCTCCAAATGACTGTCACATTGGTGGTTAGGGCTTCCATGTATGAATTTGAGGCGTGGGGGGACACAACTCAGTCCGTAGTGCCATCTTAACCATTTTTAAGGGTACGGCTGAATGGCATTAAGTACATTCCTGTTGTTCTGCAACCATCACCACCGTCCACCTCCAGACCTTCTTTCATTTTGCAAAACTGAAAATCTGCATCCAGTACACAACTCCCCACTGTGTGTGTGATTTTGAAATTTTTAAACAAGTGATTTTTATCTTTAAAAAGCCAGTGAAATAAATCAATAAAAGACACAGTAATCCAAGGACTGGAGGTCTTCTAGCATCTCCTAGAAGGCTCTGAAGCCCACCAGAGCCAGTCAACACAGACTCCAAGTTCTAGAAAGTACTTAAACTGCCCTCTGGGCTTCTCCAGGTTCCTCATCTTTTATTTATTTTTTAAATTTAAAAAAATCGTGGTGAATGGAATATTATTCAGCCTTAACAAAGGAGGAAATCCTGTTATTTGGCACAGACTCCAAGTTCTAGACAGTACTTAAACTGCCCTCTGGGCTTCTCCAGGTTCCTCATCTTTTATTTATTTTTTAAATTAAAAAAAATCGTGGTGAATGGAATATTATTCAGCCTTAACAAAGGAGGAAATCCTGTTATTTGCAACATGGATGAACCTAAAGGATATACATTAAATCAAATAAGCCAGGCCCAGAAAGACAAATACCACATGATCTCACTTATTTGTGAATCTAAAAAAGTTGAACTCATAGAAGCAGAGAGTAGAGTGGTGGTTACCGGAGGCTGTGGGTTAGGGAATGGGGAGTGGTTGATGAAAGGGTACAAAGTTTCATATAGACAGGAATAATAGGTTTTGAGATCTATAGCACAGCATGGTAACTATAGTCAATAACAATGTATTTCATTATTTCAGAATAAGAGTAAATTTCAAATGTATCACCATAAAAAATAATAGGTAAGTGGGGCGATGGATATGTTAATTAGCTTGATTAAATCATTCCACATTGTATACATTTATCAAAACATCACATTGTATCCCATAAATGTATGTGATTATGATTGGTCAATTAAAAATAATATTAATAAAAAATTGTGGTGAAATACACACAACATAAAATTTCAAGCTGTGTATTTTTACCAGCACCGACTATTGAACGTTGAATAGTTTGATTTCAAGTCATGTCACAGTATCTTAGGGCCAAGCAGGTGCCTGGAAATGCCAGCTCTTGCACCAGGACTGTTGCACCATCCCCTCCAGGGATGCTCGCAGTCTGATTTTCCTTGGCTTTCCCCTGCAGGTTATTCCCAAGGACTATAAGACCATGACGGCGCTGGCCAAAGCCATCTCCAAGAACGTGCTCTTTGCTCACCTTGATGACAATGAGAGAAGGTAGGAGCCATGCAGGGGACCGGCTCCCTCCCTCCGGGGGTCTTGAGAGAGGGTTTACCATTTCACTGAGTCATGGGCCTTGAATCATGGTGACGCTGGTTGCAGGAGGAGCGTGTCACAGCTTTCTGGGAATGTGGGTTCACAAAGCAGGGGGTGGCTTCCAGAAATACTGTGCTGCGTGTGTCCTGGTCTGGTCCCAGTGAGGCATCCCCTGTTCTGGCAGAGCCAGGCTGCCATTCTCAAATACTAGGTCTGGAGCCACAGTTCCCTGCACACTCAACCTTGTCACAGAGAGTCACAGGTGGTTCCTCCTGTTGCCCTGGTCACTGTGGGCTTAATGTTCCAACATCTTCTCTATGGGAGGTCATATCTTGTCCTTTTGAGCTCACCTCCTGGTGGGGAGGATGGGGCCAAAATGCATATACCATTGCTCCTACCTGTCCTAGGAGCTTGGGGGCCTGGGGCAGGAGGTGACAGTCAATGTGGTCTAAGAGGGTCTCAGGGAGTGGACAGAAGGAGGAAAGGTTATTCCAGGCAGAAGGACCTGTGAGTTGTGAAGGGCTCTGACACCATGCTTGGGAATGTTGATCATATAGAAAATAATTGGAAAAATTAGAAAATTTTGATAAGACAAAGAGTAAAAATGCCCCCCTGTCATCTGCCTCCCAGAGATAGTCCTTGGGAATATTAGAGAGCAATCCTTAAGGGTTTACTTTCTGCACATATCCTGGCTCTGTGTATTTTCACAGAATGGAATCTCATTCTACACACTTTTGTCACACTTAGGATGTCCTGAACATCTTGCCTTGTCAGTAAGGACGTTGTAGTGGTTTGTTTCATCAATTTCTATAGAGTTGCTGTGATTTAGCTGCTTTCCTACTATGTCTGTTTACATTTTGTATATTATAAATAACATTTTGATGACTATATTTCCATGTTCTTCTTTGACTCCTTGTGCATTTCTTTAAGATAAATTCCTTGATGTGGATCAAAGAATGTATAACATTTAAAAAATTTTTTGGCAAACTATAATTTTTCATTAAATAGGCGGAGCACATTTTGATACCACTCCTGTGCAAAATCCAAATGACTTACAAGTACTGTATATAAAATAAAAAAAGAAAGTCTTGACGTATTTATATGCATATCTGTACAAAACCACACATGGATATATTCTTCCGGTATACATCAGAGTGTACTAAACATATTGGTCTGTGATAGGCTACTTTCCTCGTAATGATAGGTCTAAAAGATCCTTCCGTGTAAGTAGAAATCTGAGTTTTGTGAGTATCTGCACAGTGTTCCATTGTAAGAATAAATCTGAGTTTGTTAACTTCCCAGCTTTGCAAGGTCATTTAGGAGGTTTTCCATTTCTTGATGTTACAATGTTTCAACGATTAGTAAACCACAGAATTTCTGCAGTAGAGAATCCCTGTAGTCGGGTTGCTGGGTCAGAGATAAACTGCTAAAGTCATGATGTGTGTTGGTGTCATGTTTTGAAAGGGCTTTTGATACATTTTGCTGGGCTGTGAACCAGGAAGGCTGGCAGGGGCAGTCCAGAGGAGTTGGGTTTAAGAGCCTTGGTTTTTTGACTACTCACATCAGCGTTGAAACCCCTACTTTGCCCTTAGTGCAGCTGACCCTGGGCAGTCTTTATGGGTCCAGGGTGCCCAGTGACCCCCTGAGTGGGAACAGTTGCTGCTTCTGTGATTGAGCAGTGGCTGGAGTAGCTGGAGGTGGCTGGAGTAGCTGGAGGTGGCTGGAGTAGCTGGAGGTGGCTGGAGTAGCCCTGTGTCAGGGCTGTGTGTTTGAATAGTCTTTGCTGTGTCTGTGACCGCCAGGACCACAGGCAGGCATAGCTGGGAGATGCTCGCCCCACGGCAGGCATGCAGGGGACTGGGGCACAGTGGGCGGGAGCAGGTGGTGTTCCGTCTGGGCCCACCCTGCAGCACACGCTGCCCTGGTTCTGTCTTCATTGTGGGAGCTCTGAAGAATCCATGTACAGGAAATGCTCGTAGGCTGCTATTGTTGAACCTGCTCTCCTTTTCAGTTGGGGTGACGGTCTTATGGCTGAATGTTTTTTTACAGTTGATTGGCCTCCTTGGAGGTTTCTGAGCAGGGCTGTGGCTTGAACTTCTGCTCAGGGAGAAGAACTTGGGCTCAGACTTAAAATATACTTTTCAGTCAGGTCCCCCCAACATGGGAGGCCAGTGGTGAGCTCCCATCCTGGAAGTATCTAGGCCCTAGGGAGGGGTGGTAGGTGGTAGCTCCCCAAAGATGCCCAGAACCTAATCTCTGGGACCTGAGACTCACCTGATATCACACAAAAGAACTTTAGTAGAGGTGATTACGTTGAGGATCTTCAGATAGGGAGATGATCCTGGGTTATCCAGGTGGACCCTAAAAGCCAATTGCATGTATCCTTTTAAGAAGGAGGTAGAGGGAGATTTGATACACATAGGAAGGGGGTGCCATGTGACCACAGATGCAGACACTGGAGTGATGAAGCCACAAGCCAAGGAAGGCTGACAGTCAATAGGAGCTGGAAGAGGCAGGAAGCATCCTCCCCTAGAGCCTCCGGAGAGAGTACAGCCCTGCGAAACCTTCATTTCCATCTACCGATATTGATTCTGGACATCTGGCCTTCAGAACTGTGAGAGAACTACTTTCTGTTGTTTTAAGCCCCCAGTTCATGCTACTTGGTTACGATAGCCCTGGGATACTCGTAAGGGAGGTGTCTACCTGGCAGCAGTGTCCCATGGCGAGGCAATTCTTGGTCACCAGCTGACTGAAGAATTGTGTCTATTTTAACTTGAATTTAAACATCAATTTACACTGTAATGTAAATTTAGTTTTTGAATGAGTGGTACATTCACACGGTTAAAAATTCAGAAGGTACAAAGGGGTCCAGAGTGAAAGGGTCTGCTGTCTGAGGTCTGCCGCAGGACTCTTGCTTGTCCCTGGGCTGGGCCTCCCTGGGTACCTGTGTGGCCCCTTTCTGCAGACAGACTCCCTGCCCTCAGGCAGGAGAACACCTGTTCCATTGCTGCCATCCATTCTTAGTGCAGTTCCATCCTAAGGGAAGGGGTAGTGATTGACCAGGCCTGGGTCTGTCCATTTGGGCCCTGCTAACTCCCTCTTTTGTGCCAGCTGGAAGGAGTCACCCCAGGTGGACAAAGCACTATGGGCACATGGTTGGATCTCATCTGTCCCAGCCACCATGCCTGACTTGCATAACTAACTACAGATGGCAAATGCAGGTCCAATCATGTATAGCCAGGAGGCAGGTCACAAGCCCATGACACCCTTGAATTGTGGGGAGAGGGTTCTTGGGCGAGGATGATCGTGATTTGGGCAGCCATCCCCAAAGTCAGATACTCTGCTTGAAAGATTTATTTCCATTCTCTGGTCCTCAGTTTCCTTATCCATTCCAGCAGGTGGCTGTTCTGCATTAAGCTCTTTTAGGAACAGACCAAAGAATGGGGGTTCAATGTGTGGGGGTGGGCATGTTATTATTTTTATTTACAGCAACAGAGATGATGATTATCCAAAGTTAACTTCTTTCTCTTACTCAGATATTCCCAGTTGTGAGAATAGTGCAGTGGGTTGAGCAGAATTTTGTACCTGAATCCAGTGTGGGGAGCTCAGCTCCTCCATGCAGTAGCTGGGCCACAGTACCCAGCTGTGCTGAGGCTCAGAGGGGCTAAGAGGAGACTTCAGCCCCAGGGCTGTGTCAGGACTCAGGGAAGTAATCGTATAGAGTGCTCAGCCCTGTGCCTGCCCTGCTTAGGACACCTGTTATTATTGCTGCCATTAGAAATCCATGCGGTGCCCAGTTACATATCTAGTGCTCATTCCTGAACTGATAAAATCAATCACGGAGAATAATGGTATCTAACAGACCAAATACACCCCGCAGTTTATGTTTTCAGTTCAACAGAATTCCGGACAGCAGATATTTAAGGAGCATTTATTGTGTGCCAGTCTCTGTGCTGGGTGCTGGGAACAGAGTAGAGGGAAAACAAGTTTCCTGCCTTTGTGGGGCCGGCCTTGCAGGGGATGAGGCAGCCAGCAATCAAGCAAACCTTTAAATATATTTAAAGATTGTGTGCTGTGAAGGAACTTGAGAGGGGCCTGTACATTATAAAATGGGATGACTTTACTCAGGGTGGGCAGAAAGGTGACATTTTAGGTGAGACTAGAGAATAGGGAGCCTGCAAGTTCTTTCCAGGCCATGGCACAGCAGGAGCAAAGGTCGTGAGGCAGGAGAAAATTTGGTGAGCTTCTGGGAGGGACAGCTTTATTCACTATAGCAAGGGCCGGTTGTGCACCTGCTGTGTACAGTGTGCTGGAGTCACAGGGAACAAGACATTGCTCGGGGTGTAGGAGAGACCTGGAAATCTCAGCATTGTTCTGAGAATCTACTACGTGTCTTTGCATTTCTAAGGATGGTGCCTCTTCAGAGCTCCCACTTTTCTGTTCAGCTCGTTCTTGTGGAAATGGCCGTGGAGAGGAGCAAATGCTTGGGAACCTGAGAGCATCCTGAGGTTTTTCCCTCCAGAGGCAGCCACATGAGCTAAGACCATGACTTGTGCTCATCACAGGTCTGGCTCTGGCGAGCTGACAGCTATGCCCTTCTTCAGAATCTGAATTCAAGACACGAGCTCAGCGAAGGTTAGTAGAGGGACTGAGAAGCTGTGGGTTCAGAGCCCTTTATAACCACCCAGGTTCTCTGCCTGAGGAAGATAAATGGTCACTTCGGTTCCTGACCCAGTTATCAGACAGAAGTCATATAAGCTAACTCTCTGTTTCCACTTCTTTTGGACATTTGATAAGCCTGGTGTTACCGAAAGCACCATCGTCAGGAAAGCTCCTGGGTTAGGAAGACCTAGGACATGCCACAGTAACCAGTATCCTGGTGGCTCATTCATGTCCACTGCTGCTGAGCCCCCTGTAGGGCACTGGTGCCTGGTGGCAGCTCAGAGACCCAGGCCACTTGGCTCTTGGGGCTTGACTTTCTCAACATGGGGCCTCCTTGTTCACAGAGGCACAGCTTATCCAACGTGACCGCAGAAGTGTCATGTCACAGACATGTGGTGGCCAGAACTGGTCACCTGGCCTGGCCTGGTCACAAGACACTGTGAGGAGCTGTTTTCTGTGTACGAAATGGGATTTGTGAACTGGTAGCCCTATCTTGTCCACAGCATCTATCGTCTCTCCCTGTGCAACATTTACATACGTCCTCCCCTAAAAAATGACACACTCACCTGCCCAGCCAGCCTTCTCTCTCTCTCTCTCTCTCTTTCTACAACAAACATAAATATTTGCCATTTTAACCTTTTTTTAAGTGTAGAGTTCAGTGGCATTAATTACATTCACAATGTTGTGTGACTATCATCACTGTCTGTTTCAAAATTTTTTATCACCCCAAACAGAAACCCCGTACCTATTAAGCAGTCACTCCCTATTTCTCTCCACCTGAGCTCTGGTAATCCCTAACCAACTTTCTGTTTCTATGGGTTTGCCTATTCTAGATATTTCTTGTATGTGGAATCATACAATACATGACCTTTTGTGATGGGCTTCTGTCATTTAGCAGAATGTTTTCAAGGTTCATCACGTTGCAGCATGTGTCAGTGCTGCATTCTTTTTTTAAGACTGAGTAATATTCCACTGTATGGATAAGACCACATTTGTTTATCCATTCATCTATTGATGGACACTTGAGTTGTTTCCACGTTTTGGCTATTGTGAATAATGCTGCTATGAACACGTGTGTACAAATGTTTGAACCTTCTGGGTAGATAGATGCCTACGAGTGAAAATGCTCGATCATATGGTATTTCCATATTTAACTTTTTGGAGAACCTCAGACTCTATTTCCCTTTTGGGTTGACTGAACTTGGAGCCTCCCTGCTCTGTGGAGCTGCCCAGTCCTCCCCAGTGACCCCTCAGTGACAGCTGTGGTTAAACCAAACTCCTCAAATCCTTTCTTGGCCCCTTGCCAGCTCTCAGGCTCTAGCAGGTTCAATAAAGCTCTTATTTTAGGGCCAACCTGGCCTTTGAGTGTGAGCTGATCTAAATGATATCTCTGGGCCATCCCAGCTGCGGGTGTCCAGGAAGTGTCTGAGCTGGGGTCCCAGTCCTGAGTGTCAGATCCACACCCCCTTCTGCCTTTGATGTCTCTGGGTCTGAGAGCCAGGTGGACGAGAAGCAGAGGAAGCAGATGGTAGGGTTACAAACTCCTCTTTGCAAGGCTGGCTTGAAAAGGAAGCTTTCACATAGGGCATCCGAGTCTGTTTCAGGTCTTTCGTTTTGCACATAGGAAAACTCACTTTCCATATCAAAATCCCGATGGGCTCCTTTTGCTGGCCTCGGTCTCTAAAGAAACAGCCTGATGGCTCAGGAAACCATTTCCAGAGGGAGCAGGCAGGGGAGGCATTGTCTCTTGACCTTTCACATGATGTCTCCCCTGTGCGGTATCCAAATGCTTTGCTTTTTCCACTTTACTAGGAGCTGGGCTTAACAGCTTTGTCTCGCTCGGCTGTGGTTTGGCGAAAGCAGCAAAATTCTTTCCAAGTTTGCAGGGCGTCTGGCACGCCCCTGACTTTGAGGCTGCCTGCTGCTCTTTGCAAATAAATCCGCTTGTGGGATGAGCACACTTTTTTGCCTAATGATCCCTCCTTCTAAATTCATGTTAAAGACAAATAACCTCATTGTCACAGGCTGGGTGGTTTTGCTCTTGTCAATTTGTAACAGTGTCTTTCTAGGTTGGGCCGGAGATACTTAAGCTTGGAAAAGGATAAAGATTATGTTTAAGCCTTATTTAAAAGAAGATAATGCAACGTAGTTGTGGGGGAAGGCTGCTAATTCCCCCAAACTGCCTATGTTTTCTTCTAAGATGGTGGTATTTCTAATTGGCCTTTATCCAAAGCTTTCTCTAGGCCTTTGCACAGTATCCTGTGAGGAGGTAGTGTTAACCTCACTGCCTCAGTTTCCTCCCTTGTCCCTTGACCAAGGCCACACAACTCATCAGTAGCAGAGCCAGGGTTTCACCTCAGTCTCTCAGGCTCCAAAGCCTGTGTTCTTTCTGCTGGTTGTGACAGGTCACACGCACCCTACTCTGAGGGTTGTTGTGAGGATGTATTCTAGTAATTAATGTTCATGTGTGTATTATTATCATCAACACCACCATCATTGTCACCATCACCATCACCACCATCATCACTATCACCACCATCATTATTACCACCATCATCACCTCACCACCATCATTGTTACCATCATCATCACCATCACCATCATCACCAGCACCATCACCATGACCATCATCACCATCACCACCACCAACATCACTATCACCACCACCACCACCATCACCACCACCACCACCACCACCATCACCAACCATCATCACCAGCACCATCACCATGACCATCATCACCATCACCACTACCAACATCACTATCACCACCACCACCACCATCACCACCACCACCACCACCACCATCACCACCACCACCACCACCACCATCACCACCACCACCATCACCATCACTACCACCATCACCATCATCACCATCACCACCAACACCATCACCACCACCACCATCACCATCATCACCACCATCACCATCACCATCTTCACCATCATCACCACCATCACCATCACCATCATCACCACCATCACCATCACCATCATAATCACCAACACCATCATCACCACCATCATCACCACCATCACCATCACCATCACCACCACCATCACCATCACCATCTTCACCATCATCACCACCATCACCATCACCATCATCACCACCATCACCATCACCATCACCAT
>NW_007727789.1:31706-38668 GCF_000696425.1 Galeopterus variegatus
CATCACCATCACCATCTTCACCATCATCACCACCATCACCATCACCATCATAATCACCAACACCATCATCACCACCACCATCACCATCATCACCACCACCACCATTATCACCATCATCACCACCATCACCATCACCATCATCACCACCATCACCACCATCACCATCACCATCTTCACCATCATCACCACCATCACCATCATCATCACCATCATCACCACCATCACCACCATCATCACCATCACCATCACCATCATCACCACCATCACCATCATCACCATCACCATCTTCACCATCATCACCACCATCACCATCATCATCACCATCATCACCACCATCACCACCATCATCACCATCACCGTCACCATCATCACCACCATCACCACCATCATCACCATCACCGTCACCATCATCACCACCATCACCACCATCACAATCATCATCACCATCATCACCATCACTACCACCATCACCACCATCACCATCATCATCACCATCATCACCATCACCGTCACCATCATCACCACCATCACCATCATCACCATCATCACCATCACTACCACCATCACCACCATCACAATCATCATCACCATCACTACCACCATCACCACCATCACCATCATCATCACCATCATTACCATCATCACCATCACTACCACCATCACCACCATCACCATCATCATCACCATCATTACCATCATCACCATCACTACCACCATCACCACCATCACCATCATCATCACCATCATTACCATCATCACCATCACTACCACCATCACCACCATCACCATCATCATCACCATCATTACCATCATCACCATCACTACCACCATCACCACCATCACCATCATCATCACCATCATTACCATCATCACCATCACTACCACCATCACCACCATCACCATCATCATCACCATCATTACCATCATCACCATCACTACCACCATCACCACCACCATCACCACCATCTCCATCATCATCACCATCATCATTGTCATCTTTCTGGTGGCCCTTTGACTGTGTGGAAGGTGGGCTCCTTTGGTAGGCTTCTCCCTGGATGGTGCTTTGCCCCTCAGAAGGTGGCCCTGCCATCCAGATAGACCCTGCAGCCAGCCCCACTGCTCCTCAGTGTTATTAGTTTTTTGGTTTTTTTTGCTGTTGGTATGGAGATCCATACCCATGACCTTGGGGTTATAAGGCTGTGCTCTTACCAACTGAACTAACCAGATAGCCCCTTGCTCCTCAGTGTTTAGTCTGAGGAAGAGGCTGGTATGGTTCCCATATCACTCCATAACATCTTTCTCTGCTCCACCCTGAGTTAACAAACAGGATGCTCTGGGCCTTAGGGAACCCGCAGTCAATATTAGGGTCCCTGGGAGATCACCTTGTCCCCACCTCAGTGCATGGAATAGAGCTCTGAGACTCAGAGAGAGGAGAGCCCTTGTCCCTTGCTCCAGGCCACATAGCAGTGTCCAAACTAGGGCTGGAGCAGGGTCTCCTCTACAGAGCTGAGTTACTCCCAGTGAGGGTTCTGAGGTGGCAAAGGGTGCAGCCTCCTTGTTTGGGATCATCTACCGGGAGCAAAGCAGATCCTGCATCCTTCCTGGGGATGCCCAAGGCAGTTACTCTTTGGCCAGAGACGGCAGCAGCCTCAGACAGTGGCCCTCGGGGTGTTCTGGAGCCCTTGGGTGTGCCAGGACAATCAGGGCCTGGCCCCAGAGGGTGGGTGCCAGGCCTTGGGGACAGGGAAGTAGAAGCTTTTGGGTTCCATCCGGGTCCCTTCCTGGTTTGCCCTGATTAGGGTGCCTGGGGAGGGAGCATCACCGAGCCCCTGGGAGCTGAGGAGCATGATAATTGGAGGCACCGTGTGTGTTTGTGGTATGCGTTGGGCCCTCGGCTGGGGCCTCATTAGGGAGCCGCCAGATGGGCAGGCGACGGCAGCTCACCTCGGGGCGGCCTTCCTGGCAGCCACTCCTGCTCTCTGCAGCTCTAATTAAAACACAGGCCTCTGGCCTGGATGCCGCACCGCTGGCCTGTGCGGCTGTCTCCTGTTATCTGTCGCCGTTTCTCTTCCTCCCACCCGCGTATCTTTGCAGTCTGTTTTTCTACAAATTGGCTTGGATCCTCAGGTGATGGGAAAAACATGCCTGTCTGCTGAATTCACATGTGGCCTGAAAGGAACCATCTCTTTGCTTTTCCGGGCCTTTTTGCCCCTTCTCTCCAGCCTGCCTCGGGCTTTGGGACTTTCTGCTTCCCTTTTGGGCAACATTAAAAAAACAAAATTAGCATTTTGGAAAATGCAGGGTTTCATCCAAAGAGATGCTTTTAATGGCTTCAACAAGCAAGGAATTTGATTTTCATTTTGCACAAATCCAGGCTTGTTCTGGGCAGAGGAGACCTTGAGGTTAGCAAATCATTAGTCACAGGAACCCACCAGCCATTAGAAGCCCAAATTCAATGGGAAGGCTGAAATATGGGGCTCTGGGGCTTGCATCAAATGAGATGTTCTGTCTCCAGTCCCTGGATCATGGGCCTCATACATATCATTTTGTTAGAGCCTCCCAACAGCTCCGTGAGGCTGGCATTGTTAATATAGTGCCACTTGGCGGATGAGGCACAGAGAGATTAGGCAAGCTGTCCAAAGCCACCCAGCTAGGAGTGGAAGAGACTGGGATTTGAACCCTCGCTGGGGCATGGCTGCTCTTGGCTGACCTGCCCACCAACCGTGAATGCATGCACAGCTCATTCACCTTCCAGGGAAAGGCTACAACCTTTTAAAGACAACAGTAATTTTCCACGTGCCCAGAATTTTCCGACTAACAGAAAGTCCTGTGGTGTGGATCTGGAACGGTAGGGCAGTTTCATCCCTCTGTGGAGTCTTTGTTTGAAAGAGTTGCCAGAGCTGGCATTAACTAAGAGCACAAGAAGTTTTGACAGTGTGGCCTCATGCTGCGTCCAGTTCACGGGACGTGGGAGGTGAGAAGAACCTCAGGGCCTTCTCATGCAGTGGCGATCTGGCCTGTGGTCTTGGTTGTTTGGCACCACAATGTTTTAGAACTTCTAAAATTTGATGGTGTGGGGTCTCCAGTATGCCACAGGCCCCCCACACCTACCCAACCAGTTCACCTGTTTATGTCACTGACAAAGCCCCGTGGATGAGTGCATTCAGATACAGAAGGCTTCCTACTTCTAGCACCCGTTATGTGGATGGGGTTCCTGAGGCCCAGAGAACGTGCTTGAGGTCAGCGGTTGCTCAGGGGCAGGAAGTGGGGCCGTTTCTTCAAAAAGGATACCGTGGGCAGAGTTTGAGTCCTTTTCATGCCTCAGGCTGCTGGGACTGGAACTAGGGTTGAGGTGGACGCTCTGCAAGATGCCCCCTGGTGGTGGTCTGGCCGACTGCACCTTTCCCTGGCCTCAGAGTGCTGGGCCACAGGAAGGAGGGATGCACAGGCTTTGAGGCTCTGATGGGTGCCTCAGGTCCCAGCTTGGCTCCATTCTTGAGCCCTGGTCACTAAAAATAGCCTGACTGCCTTCCAGCCAGGTGTGAGGAATTCGCCAGCTAGCTTGGGTGGAGGAGGCAGTGTGGGGAGAGCCTGGGAGGAGGAATGTGATCACCTGCAACTGCTCCCCACCTTCATCGGGACTCCATGTAATATCCAGCATCAGCCACATGGTGACCTGCTCCCATTTGTCAGGTGGGGAAACTGAGGCTCGGAGACATCAAGTGGCTTGCCCAAGGTCACACGGTTTCTTTGGGGCCAAGATCAGTCCTCCTGAGATGAAGTCCTGCACTGTTCCCTGCAGAGTGAAAAAGCCACCTGCATTCACAATGCAATTCCACATAATGCTTCCTGAGCTCTGTTTTGACGTCAGGCATCTGGCTGAGAGCTGTGAGTGCACCATCTCACTGTGCCCTCACAGTAACCCTGCAAGAACATGTGACAATATCATCCCGCATTCCAGGTGAGGATCTGACACACAGAGAGCTTAGAGTCTCTTGCCCAGGGGCCCACTGATTTGAATGTGAACCCTCATTTGATTGCCATGTTGTTCTCGTCTGTGTAGCATCAGGACCCCTGGGGACATAGCGGTTCTCTCCTCTCCTGACTGAGCCCTTTCTAGTAGGGACCAGTGTTTAAAAAGTGAATAGTCCTATCTGGGATGCTGCTTGTCACATGGGTGTCTATTAAATGCTGCAGGACCACTGCGGAGGAAATGACTGATTCTCCCTTGGGTTGGGGGTGGGGTTTGTTTATCAGAAGCAGTGAGTTTTTCAGCTGTACCTTCAAGGATGGGTAGAATGTTCCAGGCAGAGAAGAGGGGAGAGAGGCATCCCCAGCAGAGGGAAGAGCATGGGCCAAGGATGGAGGTGCTGGAGTCGATGCTGAGGTCATGGTTGGTGGAGCAGGAGTAGGTCACATCACCCAGGGCTGGCTCCTTGGGAAGCCATTGTTTTCATAAATAGAAGTGCAGAGAAGAAACCAGAGAGGCTTCTCATGATGTCTTCTTCTGTTAACAGTTTCTGGTGCATTCCTCTTGGATATCGTCTCCTGTCAGCCCCTACCGCCTTGTCTTATCCATTTTACAGACAGCTACACGCTGGGCTGGCTGGGTTAAAGGGGGCTGGTTTTGCTTTTGAAGGATGTGTCCAGAAAGCAGGCCCTGATTTCCTCGGGCCCAGCAGTGTGTTTGGTGCTAGTGTCTGTTAAATCTTATCCTCCCGGCTCACTTGGGCCCATCTCTAGGGGAAATTATATCTCAGAGTCAGGGCCAGCTTCCCGGGCAATGACCTGTGCAGTTACATGGGGCTCTCTGCTCAGAAGGACCCTGCTCTCGGTTTCCTGCTTTGCTGTCTCAAAATGATCATCTTTGAACAAGGGGCCCCACAATGTCACTTTGCTTTGGACCCTGCGGATTATCCCACCGGACTTGCTGAAAGTGTTTAATAGCTTTCTTTAGTGTGAAGGAGGTTGAGCTTCTGTTCAAGTATCATTTGGTCTTTTGCATTTCCTTTTTGGCAATTTGCCTGATTTATCCTTTACTCGTGTTTTTCTTCATTTGAATTGTCTTTTTTCTTATTGATTTGCATGAGTTATTTCTAAATTAAGAAAGGCTGCCGGTGATTAAGTGTATAGCACTTACGCTTTTCCAGTTGGTCATTGGTCCTATGATTTTGTTTATGAAGTTTTTTTGTCATATGGAAGTTTTAAATTTCTGAGTTTTTTTTCATAATTAGAAAAAATTTTATTGAAGCAAAATTGATTACACATATTTGTGGGGTACAAAGTTGACTGTAGTTGTGTACAATATGTGATGGTCAAATCAAGATAGTTAACTTATTCATCATTACAATACACAATCATTCTTTGTGGACACAAAGAATGTTAAGCAGTTTCTCATTCATTTCTCATCAACTCCTTCTCCCTGACCCCCTCCTCCTCATAATTTTTTTATTGGGATAAAACATATATAAACGTAAAATTTACCACTTTAACCACTTTTAGATGTGTGTTTCAGTGACATTAGACACATTCACACTGTTGGGTTTGAATCACCACCATCCATCTCCAGAACTTTCTCATCTTCCCAAACTGAAACTCTGTTCCCATTAAACACTGACTCCCCATACCCTCCTGCCCCCACCTCCTGTCAACCCCCATTGTACTTTCTGTCTCCGTGAATTTGAGTACTCTAGGGACCTCATGTAAGTGGAATCATACGGTATTTATCCTGTCGTAACTGGTTTATTTCACTTAGTATAATGTCCATGCTGCAGCATGTGTCAGTACTTTATTCCTTTTAAGGCTGAATAATATTCCATCGCATGGATAAGAGCACATTTTGTTTGTCCATTTATCTGTTAATGGACAAGTTTTAATTTTTATGGAGCCAGATTTATTAATCCTTTCCTTTATGGCTTCTAGTGTTCTCCTCAGGGAGGCTTCCCGTACTCCAAGACTGTAAACAAACAAGCAAACAAATACACTCCCGATCTTTTCTAGAACCTCCCTGATTAATTGATTGATTTCTTGATTAAATCCTTGATTCCTCAAAAGTGCCAACACTTTTCAAAGAATTAAATGAGCTCTTTCTGCCTACTGATCTGAAGTGCTCCCTTTGAAAAACTAAGTTCCCATATGTTTTGGGGTTTCTTTCTGCTCATTGAACATTCTTCTATTTCTTTTTCAGTTTCAAGCTGTTTCAAAGGAACAAAAGGTTTTAGAAAAGGGGCAGAGGTGACGTGGCCAGAACCGTGTTTTCTGATGGCCTCTCCTGTGGCTGTTCTCTGGCGAGAGCTTTTGAACATGTGGGCTCAGGATTCGGCAATTTCTCAGTGGCCACGTGGTGCACTGAGGACGTCCAGGAAGACTTGCTTGGGTTTCTGGAGGGTACTATAGGCATGAGGGAGGGTCAGGGGTGGATCTGTTGAGGCGGGAGAGCCTGTGGCACCTGGGGGGGATGTCTAAGTGGCAGTTGACTCTGTTAACTTGGGTCCTGGCAAGCTATAAAGATTTGAGAGTCACCAGCGAATAGATAGTATTTGTGGGAGGGCTGATGTCCCGGAAGCATATTGTATGGGAAGAAGAGCCAAGGCCTGAGCGGAACTGGAACCCAGTGCTGGGAAGCACCGCCCCTCCCCTTCTGTGCAGGAGGAAACCGTCCTGGGAAGGGGAATCAGTTCCCCCAGAGGCGCTGGGTAAGGGATGGAGAACCCAGGGCCCTGTGGATTCGAGCACATGCTCAGTTGGGTGTATCTTTGGTTTCCAGACTTCTGAATTCCATAACTGCTATAAAAAAAATTTGTTTCGGGCCGGCCCGGTGGCGCACTGGATAGTGCGCCGCTTGGGAAGCGTGGCGGCGCTCCCGCCCGAGGGTTCGGATCCCACATACAGACCGGTTCCCGCTCACTGGCTGAGCGAGGCGCGTGAGCGAGACCGGGGGGTGCGATCCCGTTGCCGGTCCT
>NW_007727789.1:39595-41566 GCF_000696425.1 Galeopterus variegatus
GGTTGCGATCCGTTGCCGGACACGGAAAAAGACAAAAGACAAAAAAAAAAAAAAATTTGTTTCTTCGAACCAACCTAGAATGGCCAATTTTTTATTTTGGCAAGTAAGAACATTAAAAATAGCTTCCCTCTATTGCCACTATCATTTCATAAAAAGGGAACACCATAGTACCAGAAAAGCAGTAAGGACAGAGCCTCAGAGCGGAGAAGTCTGAAATGAATGTGTTTGGCTTTTTCATATTCACCCACCCACTGCCTCGTTTTCCCCACTTGGCCCCACACCTGCGAGCACAGCTCTGGCACAGGAGCAACGTGAGCATCTCAGTGGGAAGGCTGCTCAGGGTAATGAATGCAGCTGTGTCCAGCCTGGAAAAGGCCCAAATCCACATCGCAAGGCCTTCTGCATCGGGTGGCCCCATCCTGGGCTGGCCCCACGATTGCCCTTCCTGCACCCAGCAGCCTTCAGGTCCCCAGCACTGCCAAGCAACAGGTCAGGAGCTTGGCCAGAGAGGAGAGGCCAGAGCCACCTTCGGGGCAGGCATGAAAGGGCAGGGTCATGGGGGGCACAGCTTGGGCCTGGGGAGGGTGGGCCTGAGGAGCCTGAGACCCAGGCATCTTCCTCCAGCTCCTCACTGTCGGAGCCAAGTGGCCCATGTGTGACCCTGGTGTGTGGTTATGGCAGAGGCACAGGCCCTCCACCATAAGCAGACATCCACTCATTATGACTTGGTTCTCTCGTTTAAGGCCTGCTCAAAAGGGAACAGGAATTTGGGTGAGGACATGCATGGGGTGGAGGGGCCAGCCCTGGTGGCTCCCAGATAAGGGCAGGCACTGTAAGGTCTGCATATAGATTTTTGAGGCGTTAGACCTTCTGACCACCAGCTGGCAACTGCAGTCCTCCTTCTGAGTGTTCAGAGGTAACCCCAGGCCAGGCCAGGGAAGCCATGGTGCCCTCTCTCAGCCCATGGGCTTCTATGGGCCTTGACCCTCACTGACCCTTGTTGAATCAGTGGGCAATGGGGGTGACCCAGGCTTTGTGCACAGAAGCCAATTTGAGCAAGACTTGATTTTAGTGTCAGAGTTTTACTTCTTGTTTCTGCCCCACCCTCCCCAGGCTGAGGATGGCCAGGCCAAGCCTTGGCACCAGGGAGGGGCTTTTGTCAGCCCTGCAGGGACCTGTTGGGTACAGAGCAGCCTTGGGCCCTGTCTCAAGCGGGTTTGTGATGGAAAACTGGAATGTAATGAGGGAGTTGCTCAGGGCATGTTAATCCAGCACAGAACCGCCCTCCCCACCCCCGCCCTGGCCCATCAGCAGTTTCAGGATCAGGGCCCAGGAACCCAGTGGCAGTTGCGTCTCTCCTGCTGGGAGAGCTCAGGGCCTTTCTTGTCACCAAGGGGAGAGACCACTTCTTATCAGGCCCCTCGTAGTCTCACGGGCCTAAGCATTTCCAAGCTGCTCCCTGCTCACCAGGGAGATCTTATAAGATTTGGGACAGCTCCTCTTCCTCTTCCTTCTGAACATTATATTTTTTTCAGTGCTAGTTCATCCAAGTGTCCCTGGTCAGCAACTTGCCATTTCCTCCCAGTCTTTTTTCTCTGTGTTGATTTTGATAGCCCAGTGGTCTTTGTACCTCGCAGACATCCTTGGTTCCCCTTCCCCCGTCAGCTTCAGGACACAGCTTGCTTCTGTTGTGGCTTCCTGTGTATGCAGCCCATGACCCATGACATTAGCTGCCACACAGTTGCCTTCCTTGTTCTTTTTAATTGCTCATTTCAGGCCATGTGACCTTCCAGGTGGAGATCAGCATCTTTGGATTGTGCCATTCCTATAATTTTGAGTAATCCTACAAAGATCCCCAGGAATAATTGTGGAGTGTATGTGTGTTACTACCAGAGAACTATTTATTTGACTGGTATCATGAAAACCATGTTGGAGATTTTTGACTGCAAGATACTATTTTTTTTAAAAAAA
>NW_007727789.1:42169-43453 GCF_000696425.1 Galeopterus variegatus
TTTTGAGTAATCCTACAAAGATCCCCAGGAATAATTGTGGAGTGTATGTGTGTTACTACCAGAGAACTATTTATTTGACTGGTATCATGAAAACCATGTTGGAGATTTTTGACTGCAAGATACTATTTTTTTTAAAAAAACATTTTATCATGGAAAGTTTCAAAAGTGTACAGAAGAGGAGAGGCTAGTGTGTGAACCACCTAGCTCCACGATATTGGTTCATGGTCAGTCTGGTTTCATCTCTGTTCCCACCCACTTCCTCCTGACCCTAGACTAATTTGAAGCAAACTTCTGCCATCAGATAAATTCTTCCATAAATACTTCAGTATAAGATGCTAATTTTTAATCTAGTTTCTTGTCTTTACGATCACACCACATTCCATACGCGAGTTCAGCGTAACGTATTTGCCGTTCATAAGCTCATGCGTGGAGCTGCTGTCTACAGTTTTATGTTTCTGAAATGGGTCCTGCCTATCAGGTTTGCATTCCTTTCTGCATGTAATTGGGAGCAGCTTTAGAAGGCGGGTTCCCTTTCCTAGCTGTTTGAACTCTTCCTGCTGCTCCACAGCATGGGTGGGAACTGGCCTACCAGGAGGCAGAGACTGTAAGAAGAAATGAAAGACCCTTCCAAACCTACACAATGATTTTCTTCTTGTTTTACAAGCCTGTTACTCAAGATTCGCTCTTCCCTGCTTTACATCTTGTGAGCTGACAGCTGGTTCATGCTTGTCCTTCAAAAAAAAGCAACAGTTGCTAAGAGTCAGGCAAACAAAGATGTGCTTTGACTCCCAGGAACAGCTGTAAGAGAGGGACACACCAAGTCCTTTCAGCTGCTAAATCCACATATTCAAACCGCTTGAAATGGAACTCTTTAACCCTTTGGCACCGCTGGGTACATCCATCCCTGCTCCCCACCCCATAGCTTCTTATTTTCTAATGGTAAGAAAATGGTTTCTTGCTTCTTGACTGTAGACACAAGTCCTCTGAAATTTTTTTTTTTTTTTGTCTTTTTCATGACCGGTAAGGGAATCGCAACCCTTGGGTTGGTGTCGCCCGCACCGCGCTCATCCAGTGAGCGCACCGGCCAGTCCTATATAGGATCCGAATGCGCGGCGGGAGTGTCGCTGCGCTCCCAGCACCGCACTCTCCCGAGTGCGCCATGGGGCCGGCCCAACAAGTCCTCTGATTTAATTGAGACTAAATCTGGGTTATTGAGGGAGAGGAGGTCAGCGTGAGTCATTCATTTGTTCATCCATACATCTATCCACCCATCCATCCATCCAT
>NW_007727789.1:44309-45947 GCF_000696425.1 Galeopterus variegatus
GAAATGACTCTTGTTGGTTGCTTCCCTTAGGGGGGAAAGGGGAGGTGGATTCAGAAAACATTATGCCAACAGAATTGGATCCTTGTCTTTCAAAGTTACATAGATTGACTGACTCAGTGAGAAACCTGACCACTCATACTGGGACAAGCTTGTATCACAATGAGCAGCTTCAGGCACTCTCTTGTGTAACTCCCAAATGAACCTGTGAAGTGGAGTCATCCTTACCCCTATACACGGAGGAGGGAAACTGAGGCTGGGGAGACTCGCCGGAGCAGGCTCTCATCCACCCGGAGGTCTGTGTCTTGACTCTGAATCATACATGGCAGTTGGAGATGCACTGCTTTGATGGAAGCTATGCTCATTCATTCATTCATTTAACAAGTGTTTTGTGAGCGTCACCTTCAGGCCAGACCCTGCTCTAGGGGCTGGATATATGCATGAACAACACAGACAAAACCACTTGGCTTTATGGAGTTTCATTCTAATGGAAGAGATAAAGAGTAGATAAGACAAATCACTAAAATATGTGGTTTATGAGGTGGTAGGGGGTACCAAGGAGAAACATAGGCATGCAGGGGTGGGGGATGCAGTTTTAGAGAGGGAACTGGGAAGACCTCGTTGAGAAGAGAGGCTCGAGAAAAAACCTAGGGAAAGAGGAAGGGAATCAGGCAGGTTTATCTGTGGAAAGAGCATTCCTGGCAGTGCAAGTGCAAAGGCCCTGTTGTCTGAATCATGCCTGAAATGTTCAAGAGTCAGCAAGGAGGCCAGTGAGGCCAGAGAAGAGGCAGGGAAGAGGCTAGTGTTAAGCAATGAGGACAAGGAGGAATGGGGGGGCTGGATCATGTAGGGCCTTCTGGGTCACTGTAAGAACTTTGGCTTTTACATTGAGATGGGCACCCTGGAAGGTTTTGAGCAGAGGACTAGCATGTCAGGACTTAGATGTTTGAGTAAGGTCACTCTGACTGTCTGTCAAGAATAGAAGGTAGGGGGACAGGGGCAGAAGTGGAAAACCCAGTTAAGAGATTGTTTTATGGCTGCCTGCTTAGCTCAGCTGGTTAGAGAGCAGTGTAATGTGACAAGATCAAGGGTTCGGATCACCAGCGAGCTGCTAAAACAAAGAGGTTGTTTTGCTAACCTAGGTGGGAGATGAGGATGTGTTGTATCAAGGCAATACCACTGGAGATGGTAAGTGGTTGGTTGGTTTTACATGTTTCGAGGAGGGGACTGTGTCTAGCCTTAGGTGGTTCAGCTGTGAGGTTTGCCTCCGGTGCTGGGTTTCTCTCTTGGTTATGGGGTTCTTTGGAGGAAACAGCAATGATGGTGATGATGGTGATAGTGATGACGGTGGTGGTTATGAAGGTGATGATGATGTTGAAGATGGTAATGGTGGTGATGATGGTAGTGGTGATGATAATGGCGATGGTATGATGATGGTGATGATGATGAAGATGGCATGATAGTGACAGTGATGATGGTAATAATGATGGTGGTGGTAAACACTAATTATAACATTATATCAGGTGTGTGTAGCCCATTTAACTTTTTCGTGTGCTTTTCTAGATATCACCTGTGATGGATGTTGTGGTTGACTCTTCACCACTCCTCCACCTCCTCGGCTTGTAACACCATATTGTTTGG
>NW_007727789.1:46687-60963 GCF_000696425.1 Galeopterus variegatus
GGTGTGTGTAGCCCATTTAACTTTTTAGTGTGCTTTTCTAGATATCACCTGTGATGTATGTTGTGGTTGACTCTTCACCACTCCTCCACCTCCTCGGCTTGTAACACCATATTGTTTGGGAGGGGATTGAGTGTACTATGAGCTTTAGGAGTGGACCTTGTTTTAACCCAGTCTGCATGAGCCCATTTATAAACCACTGTAACCGGATCAGGTAACCCAAATATAAGCCAGTCAGCTCAGGGCAGTTCCTGAGGCCCTAACCAATGGCCAAGCAGCCTAGGTTAACAATGGTCCCATGAGACCCAAAGAGAGGTTTACTGAAGGCTTCTGGGAAAGAGGTCTTGCTCTTTGGAGATAACTATACCGCTGGAAGCCAGCCCTTGTTTTCCTTCTGGACAATGAGGTGGATGAGTATAAAGTCTGGGAGTCCACTTAAGGATGAGGCTGCCATTGCAGAGGACAGAAATAGACAAAAACTGCATCCTTGAGGGCATTGTCGAACTCTTGAATTAAACCCACCCTGAAGTCCCCTGTGGTAGACTTGACTTTGGTGGCCCTCAGGTGAGCTGCACTTCCCGGAACGGCTCCTCCCTTGTGTAGTGCCCTTTTACGTTGATTCCAGGCTTGGAGGTGTGTCTGGGTTTGGCTAATGGGACACCTTAGCAGGTGAGATGCAAGCAGAGGCTTGAGGAGCACATGCCTACTGGGGCTGGTCCTTCACGGAGCCCAGCCATGCTGTGTGGAAGCCTGAGCAGTCATGTGGAGATGTTCGTGGAGCAGAATTGAGGCTCCTGGCCAACAGTCCCCCTGCACTCCAGGCCTGCGGCCACCACCAATTGCCTGACATGAAAACAAACCATCCCAGCCACCAGCTGATACCGTGGGAGGAGGAAGACTGCCCAGTTAACCCACAGAATCCTGAGAAAGAATGAATTGTCTTGTTAAATCACTCTGTTGGGGGGTGGTTTGTTATATAACAATAGATAACCAAAATACCCCTACTCGTACCAGTTATTTGAGCCAAGAAATCCTTACTGAATGGGTCGGGGCTTTTCTCTGGCTCACAATTCTTTATTCCTCACAGTGATCTTGGGCAGCAAGCTGGGCAGAGGAGACCCTCCCCACTTCACAAATGGGAGGCCGAAGCAGGCTGCGCCGTCTCTGTTTCACAGGGGAGCCCCTTGGGCACAACCTCTTGGTTTACAAAGTGGTCTCTGATGTGGATGTGAATCACCTCCTGAGAAGGGCTCTCCTAACTTCTTATGTGCGTGTGTTTTGTTGAGTGTGAAGTCTGCATGATAACCTGGGGCCTGGGGAACCATTGTCTTGAGTTTTCTAAGTACTCATTCAAAGGCTCTGGAGCAGGTGTCACGAGTCTCAGAGTCCTTTCTGAGGTAGATGCAGCCTCTATTAGTCAGCATGGATCAGGGCTTTCTCAGTGCCACGGGCCTCGATAAACACTTTACGTACGTGATCTGATTCACCTCTTGCAATAGCCCTGTATGGTGACTCTCATAGATGAAGAAGTGGAGATTCAGGGGTGAAGTTAACTTGCACACGGTCAGGACTAGTCCAGGCCCAGCCGGGATCCATCCTGGCTTGTGGGCTCTTCTTTACTTGAGTACATGACTCCGCTGTGTGGACTTGAGGGGCACAAGCCCCTGTAAGCATGGCTGTTTGCTCAGGGAAAGAAACAGGGCAGAGATTTGGCTCCTGCTCTTGAATAGCCCCCAAATCCCAGAACTGGGAGAGTTTCACCACCAAAGCAGGAGGAGCCCAGGGAATGTTCCCGAAAGCAGCAGGGCTTGAACCAGCCAGATTAGCTCCTAGGCTTCTAAGCTTCCTTGCCCAGGGAGGTGATGATTCTAGGGACGATTCTGCTATAAAGGTGAATAAGACTTCTTGGCAGCCAGGGAGCTCTGGGGTGAGTCTCACAGGGATCTGCCAGCATGTGGAGTCAGGGAGCACTGGCTTTGCATTAGATGACCTTGGTGTTGGCTCTGGCCTGCTGTTTGCTTGCTGTGTGACCTTAACAAATGATGTAACCTCTCTGAGCTTCAGGCCACTTCCCTCTGTCCTTGAAGCCAGAGTGATGGGAAGGCAGGAAAGTGACTGTTCCCAGGCAAGAGCTCCTGCCCCCCATTGCTTCTTTGTCCTACATGTGTTCCCACCCTGCTCTAGTGGCAATAGCAGGACTTTTTCAGGTTTCAGGTTGTGCAGTGAATGCCCAGGTGCAGAGGACATCAGGTGAGGGGCTCTGCTAGACAAAGCAGCCAGGACGGCCTCCTGGAGGAGGGGATGTTTAAACCTGAGCTCTGGAAAGTCTGAGGAGCCAGGGAAGTGTGTTTCTGGCAGAGGGATCAGCAAGCACAAAAGTCTGAGGGCCAGAAAGAGCCTGGCCCAGTTGAAATTGAGCAGGCAGGACAGGCAGGTAGTGAGGAGGAGGGGTCGAGATGGGCAGCAGCCCGCAGGCTCTGAGGGTCGTGGTCTCCTGCTGGGCATTAAGACCCCCAGTGGGTAAACCCTCGCCGGGGGCCACTCAGATGGAGGGTCAGGGTCCTGGGTCTCATCTTCCATCTGCACACTCTCAGAGCTGCAGTCGACCAGCCTTTCCCTGTCCTCAAAAAAAAAAAAAGTCTTCTTCAGGGACAGGAGTGGGGAGACACACTCTCACCCACCCAAGTCCTACGTAGGTTGATTGTCCCCAAGGTATAGGAACCTCCCAGACACCAAACAGTGGGACAACCATTCTTTTAAATAAAGCACTATATATAAATCAATATAAATATGAGGGCACTTCAAAAAGTTCATGGAAAAATAGAATTAATAGGTAAATACGAATATTTCCATGAACTTGTTGAAGAACCCCCTCCTATAAAACTCGTTAAATGATATATTTTCAAAACAGTTCCACTTTTTCAATTTAATAATTATTTGTCAAAAATGTTAATATATTTACATTTAGTTAACTTTGTGCTAATACTAAAAAAATTTGATCTTGAAGACAAATGTAACACAGTCTTATATTCACAGGAAAAAGTTCTAAAAATTCACTACATCTTTCACAGAGAAGCATGGTGGGGTGTATACACGTTTTTACATTAGGTTAAATTCTGTGGGAAAATGGAGTGGAAATACTTGTTCATGGGGAAGAACAATGTAGAAATTCCATCTGTTAACAGTTTTTCGTTTTCCATAGTATCTTGTTCTAAATAGCTGGTGAGTGACCATTCATCCGATTTATATTTCATCGGCTGTAGAAAGAGTTAAAATGTCAACTTTTACAATAGGTCAGAAATTACTCCCCTTTGCAACTATGTAAACTTATAATGAAACATTTTAGATGTTAACTTAAAAACACCTGAACGGGCACATAGTTTAAGAAAATTCCTTAGGTAGCACATATGCACGGACCATGGCTACAAGTCAGAGATCCAAAGCCAAGGATTAAGGATCAGTGGAAGCTGTTGTGGGTCTTGTGATCACTGAGGCAGAGGAGGGATGGGAGAGGGCAGTGGGGGACCAAGAAGAGGCCAGGCCAGCCATCCAGGCCAGAGGTGACAGACACTGGACATGGGACAGTGGATGATGACAGTCCCAGATTAGGCCAACGGGCTTTGCTGATGGACTGGCCTTGGAGGGTGAGAGACAAGAGTGACAAAGCTTGACACCAAGGCTTGGTCAAAGGTGCCCTCCACCATGGAGGTGGTGGACAGGCAGATTGGTTTTGGCCACACAAGTTTGAGCGTCCTGCTGGACATCCGGAGAGAGGCGTCAGGCGGTCAGGTGTGGTGCTTTAGTCAGTCCACTTCACCTTGAGCTCCAGTTCCTTCCCCTTCTCCTGGTGTCTGGCCCATTGGCTCTCTGCCTCTTTGGTCTCTCACTCTTGGGGAAACCAAGCAGCCTGGCTCAGGCATTGGGGGGGGGAAACAGAAGTGCTTTTGCCAGACCACCCCACTCCCCACTCAGGTGTGCCTGCTGCCTCCTTGCCTGGCTGAGCCCTGAACTCTCCGCCTCTCTGCTCCTGTGTGGTGGTGAGCTCAGCTAATGGACTTTTTGGATTTGAACCTTCTTCCTGTTATGATTAGGCCGATGGCCAATTTAAGCATTTAAATCTTGGTTTTAATTTAGTTTGTTTAACATGGCTTATTCTTAATTACCTGTGCTGTAACGACCCCATAGTATGAAGCTAAGCATCTCTCCAAGCAATTTCCTCGTAATGCAATTTTATGTGGCTCATTGTGAGTTCAGGGGGTTTGGACCGAGAAGAACGAAGCCATTTCCACGTGATGCTTTCACGGAAAACAAGGTTTAATTGTGTGGAAATAACGATGATTCTGCAAGCAGCTCTATTAGAGAAAGTAGCTTCGCTCTTCTTTTCAGTACTTTTATAGCCATCATTAGCCAGAGCCCAAGAAGAAGGAAGAAACAAAGTTTTCTTCCTACCATACCACTTGGTACTTGGAATTGCAGAACTGGAAAAGTTCATGAATTTGGATTTCCCCAGTTTTGGAATTTATGCACCGTCCATCCAGAAGCACTGAGATAATTATCTTAAAAAGATAATATGAGGTGGAGGTTGCTGGTGGGATGTTTAAGCTACTTAGGAGCCAGGTTCTGAGGCCGCTCTGCCTCACTGGGTCAAGTATAAACTTGGACTTTGCCATCAGGCTTCTGCCCTTTCCCAGGTGTTTGACTGTGGGCATGTTACTTACAGGAGTCTCAGTTTCCCTGTCTGTCATATGGGACCATAATGGTGATGTCACTGGGTTCTGTTATGAGGTTTAAATGAGACAATATGTGTAAAAGTACACAGAGTCTGCTTGTTCAGACATGGATTCCTATTAGTAGCGTTATTAACCTGCGAAAGCTGCGAATCTCTTTTCCAGCTTTTCAGGTCATTGAAGTGAATTCTTTCATGCTTCCATTAGGCATTCATCAGTTCACTTTTGTGTAGTTAGCAACATGCCACCATGTGTGTGGCTGGGGACACAGGTGGGAAGGCAACGTGTTACATCCCCTGTTACTTTAGCCGAATGGAAGCTTAATAGGAAGTCTTAGCATTGCATTTCGTAAGATGAACTAGAGAATTCTTGGAGTAGATTTGATCGATCTTTCTTCCAAGAAATCTGCATAAATGAGATCTCACAGGCATGCATGGACTTCAGTCTGGTTTAGAAACACCTTGATCTCACCTGTGCCTTTCCACCTACGCCTCTGTACCTGAGGCTCCTCTGAGCTGTGTCTGTGGGGTCTCTTTGCTCCTCTCTGTAGGGGGAGAGGGAGAGAGCCTGGGGGTGGGGGCTGCAGGCCTGGATTCCCATGCTCTTTCCAACTGCTTCCTGAGTAACCTTGGATAGTGCTGCCCTCTCTGGCCTCTGTGAGGGGCCTAGGGGGTGGAAGAGGAACTGCCTGAGTGAGGTGTCCCTGCCAGATTTCTCATCTGCATTTCTAAATTAGGGATCTGCAGTGAATCACAGGGCCTTTAGCTGTCATTCATCCAAACTGCACCATATTTATAGAGGCTGGAACAAAGTCTCGTTGTGGAGAAGAGGCCCGACCTTGGTCACCTCCACAGGTCACATCTCCTCCACATTGTGAGACAGGAGGCCCAGGTATCCTTCTGAGCAGGCTCAGGGCTCAGCTCCGCAGCATGGTGGTGCCCTTCAGCCAACGGTGCCCGCCCACTCCAGCCTCCTTGGGGCTGGCTTCCTGGAAAGCTGTGGGAAGCTTTAGGAGAGGGGCCTGGCCCCGGCTGCCAGCCCTTTGGGAGAGCCAGGGTTGCACCCTTTGCTAGGCTACTGAGCTGCCACCCACGCCCTGGTGGGCTGAAAATCTCCCCCCTTGATGGGTCTGGGGGCAGACCCTCAGCTCCTGCAGCTGGGAGTAGAGCTCTACATCCCTCCTTTCTGGTAGTGGGTGCTCCAGTGGCCAGGGCTGGCGCCTCATCTGTGCTGGGAGGCCTCCCTGGCAGCAGAGACTGGAGGGTGGCCCTCAGGAGGATGCTGGACCCCAGAGTCACCTTCCAAGTGGGGCCTCACCGTGCCCCTGATGTAAGGGCAGTGCTGCTAACAGAGGAGCTTCCCGTGGGGACCCTCTTAATGGGAGAGAGAGGTAGTCTGTGCGTTCAAGAAGGAGTAAAACTCCATTTTGAATGTGTGCTCCACCAACACCTCATGGTGCAGGGTGGGAACAGGAGCCAGGAAGTGGGTGATTCAAGCAGACTTTTAAGGGTGTCATTGGCATTTCAGGGATGCTTTGGACAGTGGAGTAGTTTTGTCATCTGAGGTTCACTCTCAATCCAGGTTAAAAGTCTGTGCATATTGGTTCCCGGTCCCACCTTGGTAAGCTAAGCACAAAAGAGGTAACACAGGCAGCCCAAGTCAGTGCCTCCATTTGTCTGCAGGACAGAGACCAAGGGCTAGTGTGGCATGCCGTGTAACAGCCACTCCTAACTTCATGGTGTAAAGCAACAATGCTTCGTAACACTCACGGGCTTTTGGTTGGGAATTCAGACANGGCTGGCGCCTCATCTGTGCCGGGAGGCCTCCCTGGCAACAGAGACTGGAGGGTGGCCCTCAGGAGGATGCTGGACCCCAGAGTCGCCTTCCAAGTGGGGCTTCACCGTGCCCCTGATGTAAGGGCAGTGCTGCTAACAGAGGAGCTTCCCGTGGGGACCCTCTTAGTGGGAGAGAGAGGTAGTCTGCATTCAAGAAGGAGTAAAACTCCATTTTGAATGTGTGCTCCACCAACACCTCATGGTGCAGGGTGGGAACAGGAGCCAGGAAGGGGGTGATTCAAGCAGACTTTTAAGGGTGTCATTGACATTTCAGGGATGCTTTGGACAGTGGAGTAGTTTTGTCATCTGAGGTTCACTCTCAATCCAGGTTAAAAGTCTGTGCATATTGGTCCCCGGTCCCACCTTGGTAAGCTAAGCACAAAAGAGGTAACACAGGCAGCCCAAGTCAGTGCCTCCGTTTGTCTGCAGGACAGAGACCAAGGGCTAGTGTGGCATGCCGTGTAACAGCCACTCCAAACCTCATGGTGTAAAGCAACAATGCTTCGTAACACTCACGGGCTTTTGGTTGGGAATTCAGACAGGGCATTTTGGGGATGGTTTGTCTCTGTCCCATGATTTCTGGGACCTCAGCTGGAAAAACTCACATGACTTGGGGTGACTTGAACGGCTGGGGGTTGGAATGATCTGGAGGTGTCTGGGACTTGGGCTGGGAAGACTTGAAGTCTGGACACAGCTGGGCTCGCTCAATGGAGTGCCTACACCAGACCTCCCCCAGTGGCTTGGACTTCTTCACAGCATGTGGCTTTGGCATAGTCGGATGTCCTATGCGGAAGCTCTGGGATTCAAGGGTCAGTGTTCCAGCAGAACAAGGTGGAGGAAGCTGCCGTGTGACTTTATGACTGAGCTGCAAAGCCCCATAGCACCATTTCCACTCTTTCCTCCCTGAAGGAGGCAGGGGCCAGCTCTTCCTCCTTTCACGATCCCCTGTTCCTAGCACTGCATAAGCATGCAGTAAGGTATGTCCTAGGAAATGGAAGGCGTGAGTAAATCTTGCAGTGGTTTTGGTTCCAATTGTCAATGTAAATTGCCATGCTGTGGAGTTTGAAGGTGGCATAAGAGAATGACTGAATATGCTGTCAGAAAGTTTAAAATAGAAGACTATTTTCTTCTTTTTCTTTTTCAACAGAAGAGTCTGATTATTTTCAAGCTATAATAGCATTTATTGTTCGAAATTGTAAATGTAAATTGCCATGCTGTGGAGTTTGAAGGTGGCATAAGAGAATGACTGAATATGCTGTCAGAAAGTTTAAAATAGAAGACTGTTTTCTTCTTTTTCTTTTTCAACAGAAGAGTCTGATTATTTTCAAGCTATAATAGCATTTATACCAATAGCCTAGGTACTCAGTACTTTATTGAGTACCAGTCATGTACCAGGCACTGCTGGAAGAGCTTTATACACATTATTTCATGTAACCCATTCAACATCCCAACGAGATGTAGGGTTATCATTATCTGCCTTTTACAGAAAGGGAAACTGAGGCTCAGAGTGGCAAAGTAACTGTTCAAGTTAGAAAATGGCAGAACTGGGATTTGAACCCAGGACTATACGACTTATGAACTATCATCTCCCCTGTGTGTCCTGTTGTGGTTAACTGAGACTTTGCTGTCTGACAAACCAGCTGGCTTTTAGGAACCAGCGGGGTGACTGGAGTCTTGTGGTAGAAGACATAGTTAGTTGTTTTCTTAAACAGCTTTCTTGAGGTATAACTCATATGTCATAAAATTCATCTGGTGTAAATATACAATTCAGAGACTTTTAGGGGATTTACAGAATCATGCCATCATTACCTTGATTCAATTTCAGGACGTTCCCATCACCCTAAAATGTTCCCTTGTGCTTGTTTATAGTTAATCCTCACTTCCACCCTAGTCTATCACTAATGTGCTTGCCTTTTCTGGACATTTGAAAAAAATGGAACCATGGTCTTTTGTGTCTGGCTTCTTTCACTCAGCATACTGTTTTTGAGGTTCATCCGTATTTTAGCATGTATCTCTACTTCATTCCATTTTATTCACAAATAATGTATCATTGTATGGGTCTACCATATTTTGTTTATCTATTCACCCCCCATATGAACATTTGGTTACTTTCCATTTAGGGCTATTACGAATAATATTGCTGTGAACATTCTTGTACGTGTCTTTGTGTGAATGTAGATTTTCATTTCTCTGGGGTAGATTCCTAGGAGTGGAATTGCTGGGTCATGTGCTAAATTTGTTTAACTCTTTAAGAAACTGCCTGTGTTTCCAAAGTAGCAGATCCATTTTACATTCCCACTTACAGTGTATGAGGGTTCTCATTTCTCCACATTCTTTCTGATGTTTGATATTGTCTTCTGACCACAGTCATCCTAGTGTGTATGACGTGGTATCTCATTATGGTTTTGATTTGCAGTTCCCTAATGACTAATGTGTTTCTTATTCTTATTTGCATAACTTCTTTGGTAAAGTGCCTATTCAAATATTTTGCCCATTTTGAAATTTGGTTCGTGGTCTTATTATTATTGAGTTATAAAGGTTCTTTGTATATTCTGGATACAAGTCCTTTGTCAGATAATGGTTTGCAAATATTTTCTCCCAGTCTGTGGTTTGGTCTTTTCATTTTCTTAATGGTGTCTTTTGAAGTGCAAACGTTTTTATTCTTGAGGAAGTCCAATTTATCAATTTTTCTTTTATGAATCATGCTTTTGTTGTTATGTCTAAGAACTCTTTGCCTAACCCATGCTAATGAAGATTTTCTCCTATGTTTTCTTCTAAAGGTTGTACAGTTTTAGCTCTTACATTTAGGCCAGTCATCCATTTTGAGTTACTTTTTGTGTATGGTGTGAAGTGTCTAAGTCCACTTTTCTTAGGTGGATGTCCCGTTGTCCCAGCACCATTTGTTGAAGAGACTATTCTTTCCCCATTGAATTGTCTTGGCACCCTTGTTGGAAATCAGTTGACCATAGAGGTAAGGGGTTGTTTCTGGACTCTGAATTTTATTCCATTGCTCTACATGCCTCTCTTTGTTCCAATACTATGCTTTCTTCATTACTGTGGCTTTATAGTAAGTTTCAAAATCTGGTATTGAAAGTCCTCCTGCTTTTTTCTTTTTCCAAACTGTTTGTCTATTTCAATTGCCTTTACATTTTCACATGAATTTTACAATCAGCTTGTCGATTTCTATTGAAGAGCCTGCATTGCATTTATAAATCAACTTGACCTAGAACTGCCATCTTGTCAATATTGAGTCTTCAAAGTCATGACTGTGAAATGTCTCTCCATTTATTTAGATCTTTACTTTCTCTCAGCAGTATTTTGCAGTTTTCGGTGGACAAGCCTTACACTGGTTTTGGTAAACATATTCCCCTGGTGTTTCATTCCTTTGAATGCTATTGTGAAGAAGGCAACGTTTTTGGCAGAGGTGGGCTGGCTTTGGCTTTGAGGAGGGGTCTCCAGTGGACAAGAGTGGCTGGGAGAGGAGGGAGCCCTATGCCAGTGTGCAGGAGACCCCCTCTCAGTGAGGCAGATGGGTCACGTGCAGAGGAATGTGGGCTTTTGCGGTGTTTGCTTCTCCTGTCCCGAGGCCCTCAAGGGAACAATCTGTCAGTCACAACTAAGCGTGTTATGTCCAACCAGGGAGCTGGGTGAGGTCTGCAAACTGGTTTTTAATTATGTGAGGTGTGTTCACCAACTTCAGCAAGATGCCTCTGGGACCAGTTTAGGGGAAAAGCAATTCCACAGCTAAACATTAGCTGCACTGTTTATCTGGGCATGGAGCTGAAATATAAATTAAAATGTGCCAGGTCGAGGAACTCATAGGAGTTTCTAAAGATATTTTAGGCTTTCATTCACAGATTCATTGCAAGGCGTTTATGAAGTGCCTGTTGGGTGCCTGCACTGGCCTGGCCCTGCCGCACGCAGACACTGCTGGTGTTTGCAGGGTTGGCGGATACAGGGTCCCCTGCCCTGGGCCTTCTCCAGGGGAGGCAGAATAGGACATGGAACAGGGGAGCATGATAAGAACAAAACACACTCCTCTTTGTCACGAATTTGAGACTTTGCAGAAAGCAAGCCCTGGGTGTCCAGGCTAAACTCTCCACTTGGGTTTTACATCATCAGATGTAAGCTCTGTGTTTCCCTCTTTCCCATTATTTTGTTCTTTATTGTTTTAAAGGTGCACTGAAGACTTATAAACATCAGGGAGGATGAACATTTTCTTTTTTTCTTAGTTTTAAAGAGTGTATAAAGCATTTTAATAAAATATTAATGAAGCAAACTGTGAAGCCATTGTCTGAGTTAAGAGCCAGGACTTCATTAATGTTGGGTGGGAGTTTGACCCAACACTTGTGTGGCTCCCGATTGTATCGCCTGCCCCCACTCTCCCCAAGAGTTAACATCATTTTGGGGAATCATTACCTATTTTGCTTTACCATTATACCACTTTCGTATGCATCCCTAAATAACATATTCTTACGTTTACCTATTTGAAAATTTTATATAAATGGCGTCATTTCGTTTGTATTCTTTTATAACTTACTTTTTGTTCAACATTATGTTTTCAGAGTCACTTCTTTTTTTTTTTTTTTTTCCTTTTTGTCTTTTTTACTGACCGGTAACGGGATCGCAACCCTTGGTGTTGTGCCCGCACCGCGCTCAGCCAGTGAGCGGGAACCGGTCTCCACGTGGGATCCGAACCCTCGGCGGGAGCACACTCTCCAGTGCGCCACCGGGCCGGCCCTTCAGATTCACTTCTGTTGAAGAACGTAGTTGATTTATTTTTTATTGAGGTAAAATCATATAATACAAAATTAACCATTTTAAAGTGTATAATTTAGTGGCATTCAGAACACTCACAATTGTATGCAACTGTCACCACTATCTAGTTCCAGAACATTTTAAGCACCCCAAAAGGAGACCCTGTTTTCGTTAGCAGTTACTCCTCATCTCTCATCCCCTCAGCCCCTCCAACCACGGATCTGCTCTTTGCCTCTATGGGTTTGCCTATTCCTGCTATTTTGTATAAATGGAATCATACGGTGACCTTCATGTTTAGCTTCTTTCACTGAGCATGGTGTTTTCAAGGTTCATCCATGCTGTAGTATTTCTCAGTACTTCGTCCCTTTTTGTGGCTGAATAGTATTCCACTGTATAGATGGACCACATTTTATCATTTCATCTGCTGATGGACGTTGGGTTGTTTCTACTTTTGGCTATTGTGAATAGGGCTGCTATGAATATGCATGTGCATGTATATACCTAGGGATGGAATTGCTGGGCCAAATGGTAATCTTATGTTTAACTTTTTGAGGAATCATCTCATTCATTTTTATTACGCATAGCATTTGATTATTTGAATACACCATTATTTGAATATTTATTTACCCATTCTACTGATGATGGGCATTTGGGTAGTTCCTGGGTCTTGCTTATCATGAGCAGATTGTTGTGAAAACTGTTTATGGGTCTCCTGGTACACATGGTTTCTCAAGGGCATTTATCTAAGTATGGACTTGTTATGTGGTGAGCTATGTGCATCTTCAATTAGCAAGACAATGACCTGTTATTTTTCAGGGTGGTTTAACTAATGTATATTCCCCAGCTGTGTGCGTGTGAGCTCCCACATCATCTCCACACTTTACCAATGCTTGATGTTGCCAGGTGGTACTAGATCTCCCAANGCGCTCAGCCAGTGAGCGGGAACCGGTCTCCACGTGGGATCCGAACCCTCGGCGGGAGCACACTCTCCAGTGCGCCACCGGGCCGGCCCTTCAGATTCACTTCTGTTGAAGAACGTAGTTGATTTATTTTTTATTGAGGTAAAATCATATAATACAAAATTAACCATTTTAAAGTGTATAATTTAGTGGCATTCAGAACACTCACAATTGTATGCAACTGTCACCACTATCTAGTTCCAGAACATTTTAAGCACCCCAAAAGGAGACCCTGTTTTCGTTAGCAGTTACTCCTCATCTCTCATCCCCTCAGCCCCTCCAACCACGGATCTGCTCTTTGCCTCTATGGGTTTGCCTATTCCTGCTATTTTGTATAAATGGAATCATACGGTGACCTTCATGTTTAGCTTCTTTCACTGAGCATGGTGTTTTCAAGGTTCATCCATGCTGTAGTATTTCTCAGTACTTCGTCCCTTTTTGTGGCTGAATAGTATTCCACTGTATAGATGGACCACATTTTATCATTTCATCTGCTGATGGACGTTGGGTTGTTTCTACTTTTGGCTATTGTGAATAGGGCTGCTATGAATATGCATGTGCATGTATATACCTAGGGATGGAATTGCTGGGCCAAATGGTAATCTTATGTTTAACTTTTTGAGGAATCATCTCATTCATTTTTATTACGCATAGCATTTGATTATTTGAATACACCGTTATTTGAATATTTATTTACCCATTCTACTGATGATGGGCATTTGGGTAGTTCCTGGGTCTTGCTTATCATGAACAGATTGTTATGAAAACTGTGTATGGGTCTCCTGGTACACATGGTTTCTCAAGGGCATTTATCTAGGTATGGACTTGTTATGTGGTGAGCTATGTGCATCTTCAATTAGCAAGAAAATGACCTGTTATTTTTCAGGGTGGTTTAACTAATGTATATTCCCCAGCTGTGTGCGTGTGAGCTCCCACATCATCTCCACACTTTACCAATGCTTGATGTTGCCAGGTGGTACTAGATCTCCCAACTGTCATTTGGGTAGGCACGTGGTGCTATCTCATTGTGGTTTTAATTTGTATTTCCATGATGACTAATAAGGTTGAACATCTTTTCATATGTTTATTGGCCTTTTCATATGTTTATTGCCTGTGAAAATCTTCTCCATTTTAGTATTGGATTGTTGGTCTTTTTCTAATTAATTGTAGGAGTTCTTTTATATTCTAGATTTTAAACTTTTGTCTGTTTATATTTTTGCACATATCATGTCCCAGTTTGTGGCTTGCCTTCTTGTTATCTTTATGGTACCTTTTGATTAACAGAATTTTTTTTAATTTTTAAGGTAATTGAATGTATTCCTCCCCTTAAAGTTTGTGGTTTCATGCCTTAGTTAAGGATGAAGAAATCCTGTCCTCTCTCTAGTTCTTGAAGATGGTCTCCTATGTCATAGTAGGAAGGTTTTATAGTTTTGTCTTTCTTACTTAGGTGTCTGATGTACCCAGAATTGATGTTTTCTATGATACANGTCCACCCTTCCCTTCTAGTCTGAAATATCACCTTTATCATATGTCAAGTGAATTTTTTTTCTGGGTTCGCTATTCTGTCCTGTCGGACTGCCTTAGTAGGTCATATTGTAGCACACCGTATTAATTATTATGAATGTATTATGAATTTTGATGCTGATAGGGCAAGCCCCCACTTTGATTTTTTCTAAAAGAATATTTTTTCATTTCTTCTTTTTAAAAAGAATTCTTTCTCTTTTTTTTCTCTCTGTCTCTCCCCTTTAAACTACAAGCTGCATCATTTATATAGAAGAATGCATAAAACATTGTTATGTGCACACACATGATGCTTAAAGAATAAATATAAAATGAACACTCATGTAACCATAATCCAGGTAAACAAACAGAGTCTTGCAACACCCCAGGCCCCCCATGTGCCTCTCCCTGATCACAACTCCCCGCATCCCCCCAGACCCCCCCAAGCCACTATCATGACTTTTTTGATCATCATTTTCTTTCTTTTCTTTACAACTTTA